>NC_064638.1:560496654-560799685 GCF_023864345.2 Schistocerca serialis cubense | reverse complement strand
CTTTTAAATACTGGTAATTTTTTTAACACCCAATATTATTATGTTAATCAACCTTTTCATGTTGTTATTTGTTTCTGTTCTTTAAATGCTTAGACCTACAATACATTACCATGTTGGAAATTCAAATAAACTAATAAAAATGCACCCAAATTGAAAAGTTGTCTTTTTTATATTATTGTTAATTATTGCAATTATCCTACGAATTCCTTAAGTGCCTTGTTGACCATGTTGCAGGTTTCAGATATAAATTTACTAATTTTAATTTTTGGAACACTGAGTTACTTGAAGTATAATTTTTGCTTTTACTGTTTCTCTGATATTCGTATCTGATTTTGAAATCAATGACAGAACACATTCCAAAAGGTAGTCAAACTGAGCTTGAGACATTTGTAATAAATTTTTGAAATCTTCAGGGTAATAATGACTTACTTACATGTCAACCAATTTATGTACTTCCAGGTGTCTTTGAAGTATCCAGTTCCTAACTCACCATTGCTTTTCTTCCATTTTTCTTGCGGTGCCACCAACTGTTTCATTCTCTGTGCCAAAGTAACAGCAAAAACCAAACTCACCGCAGCATAGCTTTCAATAAGGAGCTCATTCATGGCTGACTTTGCACGAGCAACTGAATCACGCTTCTGTTGGCACCTCAGTCCATGTGAACTGTCCATGATTTGTGAATGGTGATGTCTCTCCAGTTGTGGCACAACAGAAAGTGTGAAAGCATGGCACACATCCATATTCACATCCCATGAGAACCTGTCTTAAATGATATCTTAATATCTTGCAAAATGTGTTATGAAATACTTAACTCTCTTTATATGTAATATTAATTTTAGAGTCATTGTCATTAAGATGTAGTCAATAGGGGCTTATGAATGTGTCCCCCTGAAAATAATTTAGAGCACAAAATGTGAATTTGCAACCAATTACCAGTAATTAGTTTTTATAATTTTTACACTTTTTATATTTGTAACAGATCACTATGGGAGATAGTCATCAGCCCCCCCCCCTCCCCCCCTCAGTTAATCAGAAATGGCATTCTACATTTTATTGGTCACTGAAATTGATCTGGTTAACAGGCATTCCTTTTCTCATGATTTGAGTATCCAGTAATGTGTGGGCTACTGTGTTTGAAAAGCAGTTCTTTGTACACAGCATGAAGGAATTTTCAGATTCAAACTTAAACTGAGTTGCTTTACTGAAATGAATGGGATTTCCAGAAGTGACTAAGGTAGGTTTTGAGATTTGTGGCTTTAATAATTATCCCAAACTTCTGCAGACTTCTACTTTCCATTGTGTCCACAATGAATTTTGTTGGACTAGCACATTTTACTACTTCCCCTCCATTCATCTGGCATGTATGATACTGGACATCTGTTTCTTGCATATACTTCAGTGATGGCCAAGTCACAATAGCAAGAGTGTCTTATGTGACTAACCACTGAGGAATACTACTGAACAGATTAAAATTATTTGGAAACAATGAAAGACCTTTCGAAAACAATAAAAGCCCAATTCTTTGCCTTCCCTTGCAGTTACCTGTCAGTACGTGGAGGTGATGTGTTTGACGGTAAGTTACCACAAAGTGTTTTATCATGCAGCTTCCAACTTCTGAGCTGCTTCCTTCATCTCTTAGTCCACAGATATCTCTTATTTGATCCACAGTCACGGATACCATAGTTATATGTCCATGTTTTCCTCTTGTAAAATGCTGAACCAGCTGTTAGTTTAGGTGTGGGGAATGTATGTTACATGTCCATTTCTAAGACTTCATCCAGAGCAGCTAAAGATGCAATCATATTTTTCTCACTGACAGCCTTTCTGAGATGCAGTTAAATCTATTGTTTCTTTTTTATAGCTTCTGGTGCATATAAGTTTGGTTATTCATTGCCATTAGACACAAATGACATTTTGAACAGGTGTCACTTTTTGGTAGTTTGAAGCCTAAGTTGAATTCACATACAAAAATTTCTCTTAATTTGGCTTCAGATACAGTAGGAACATGCATTTCTTCCCAGTATTTTGAGTATTTACCCCAAAGTAAGGATTCAGTTATGAGATCATATTCCAGATACACTTTAAGTTTTTTATCTATTTTAATGAGTAATGGGAAAATATCTGACACTTTGTACAGCTACTTCTTGAAATCTTTGCTGATACACCCCCCCCCCCCCACACACACACACACATTTAGCTGAAAGAAAAGAAAATATTATAATTCATATTTCAGTTTCTGATGCAAATATTTTAATATTATTATTATTATTATTATTATTATTATTTACTTATTTTTTTACACAAATTGGTACACAAAAGTGTAGTATTCAAACATCTCCATCTTTTGGCATTGTGGAACCCATCATTATTTGTATGTATTATTTTGAGCTTTCCTCAGTACAGAGGCTTATCTCCAACATAATAATTTACTTGGAAATTACAATACAAACAATAAACGTTCTTAAACTATATTTTCAAAATATTCCTCCAGGTGTTTCGATCTTGTGTGTCCTCTTCCTCTGTGCCCATTCTCCTTGTTGTGTGCTGTACATTTTGGAGCCAGGTGGTCATTGGTCGTCGTCTTCTTCTTCTCCCCTCCGGTTCCCACTCCAGTATCAATTTTGGTATTCTGGTTTTCTCCATTTGTCGTACATGCTCGTACCACTGTAATTTCTTCCTATCCATAACGTCATATATTCTTTCTTTTATTTCCATTCTCCTTATTATTTCGGTGTTCCTTACCTTTTCTTTCCTGGAGATTCTTGCCGATCTTCTCCAGAAGTCCATCTCTAGAGCTTGTAATTTTTTAATGTGCTTCATGTTAATTATCCAGGTCTCCGTTCCATACAGAACTACACTCTCTAATATGGATTTGTATATTAATTTTTTAGTTCCGCTCATTACATTCCTGCTCCATATGACTGAGTTAAGCATCCCAATGACCCTCCGTCCGCTACTAATGCCTTTATTGGTTTCTGACTCTGATTTTCCCTCAATTTCTAAAATGGATCCCAAATAACAAAAAGTGTTTATCTTTTTGATTTTCTTTCCTTCAATGTATAGCTCATCTGAATCATTAGTCATGTATTCTGTTTTTTGGTAATTAATCTTCAAACCCCCCGTTTTGTATGCTACTGCTAGTTGATTGCACATATAGTTAGCATCCTCCCCATCTTGTGCTACGACTACTTGATCATCAGCAAACAGTAAATGATGCAGGTAAACTACATCTCTTATTTCTAATCCCATACTGTTACATTTATGAGACCATGTTCTAAGGCTGATATCCATATAGATTTTAAATAATGATGGTGACATGGGACAGCCCTGTAAAAGGCCTTTGCTTGTTCTAAATTTCTGTGAAAGTTTATTACCAACTTTCACTTGGCAAATGTTATCTTTATACATCTGTTGTATTATTTTAATCAAGGAAGGGTTTATGTTTGCCATATGTAGTGCTCTCCAAAGTAATTTTCTTGGAACAGTATCATACACTTTTTCTAGATCTATGAAAATTAATCCTATATTTTTTTATTTTTCCCTATGTTTCTCCAAAATCTGTCTTAATGTGAAAAAATGGTCTGCACATGATCTCCCAGCCGTGAATCCACATTGTTCTTCTTGGGTTCTAAAATTTTTTTCCAGTTTGTTTTTAATTACTTTCGCAAAAATTATAATTAATGTGTTTGTAACACAAATTCCTCGATAGTTTGAACAAATTTTGCAATCCCCTTTCTTAAATATTGTATTAATGTAACCTAGCTTCATCTCGTTGGGTACTGAGTCTCCATGTATCATTTTGTTGAAGAGCTGTGTTATCAGTTTCAGAATTTTGTCACCCCCATATTTCAGACACTCCAGATTGATATTGCCTGGTCCCGGTGATGTACCATTCTTTCCTGTTCTCAACGCCTGAAGTACTTCACTTTCTAAAATCTGGATCTCATCAACTTCATGTCCTTTTTCTTCAGCTGTTCCTTCTTCTAGATATTCTTCTCTGTCCTCATTTAATAATTTTTGGAAATACTCTTCCCATTCCTTTTGTGTTATCAGTTGGAGATTAGTTTTGCTTTTCGTATCCTGTTGAAGCCCTTTTAATACTGACCATGCTTCTTTTGCTCTCCCAAATTCTAATTTGCTATTCACCTTGGCACATGTTCTTTCCCATGCTTCATTTTTTGCCATCCTTATTTTTTTCATGACTTCATTCTTCTTTTCCTTGTATATTGATCTTGTTTCTTCTGATTTATTATTCAACCACTGAAGGAACTCATTTCGTTTTTCTCTAATGAGGACCTCTAGTTCCTCTGACCACCACTCTGCTGCACGGTTGTGGTTGCTATATTTTTTACCCAACACCTCTGTTGCTATGATTTTCACATTAGTTTTTATATAGTCATATATTTCCTCAGTACTTCCTTCAAATGATTCAACCAGTTTCCTTTCCATCCTGGCCGCGAAGAGTGTTCTGATACTTTCGTCTTGTAGGCTGTCAATATTAAAAGGTAAATTTTCATCTTTCTCAGTTTGGTTCGTTTTATTTATATTACTTGTATCATTCCTTGCATTCTTCCATGGCCAGAAAGACTTCATTTTTACTAGATAGTGGTCTGATCCACACTGGGCTCCTCTATAAGATCTGACGTCTACTGCCTTGAAACTACTTGTTTGCCTAATGATAATATAATCTATTATAGAATGAAGTTCTTTAGTGTTCTGTTGCCAAGTATATTTATGGATGTCCTTATGTTTGAAAAATGTGTTGGTAATTTTTAGATCAACTTGTTCACAAATTGCAATCAATCGTTCCCCATTGTCATTATATTCGTCCTCTCCATGTTTTCCTACTATTCTACAGGATTCTCTAATTCCTACCCTTCCATTCAGATCTCCCATGATAACCAGCTCCTTTCTTCGTGGTATTTTTTCAATAGTCTCCCTGAGGGTGTCCCAGAATGTATCTTTCTCCTTATCTTTTGTATCGTTCGTGGGTGCATATACGCCAATAATCACAACTTCCCTAGCAAATAATGTCATTTCAACAGTTATAATACGTTGATTGATGAATGTCCAATTTGTGATTCTTTCTTTCCATGATTTCTTTATCATAATGGAGACTCCTGCTTTGGCTCTTACTGCTTTTGATACCCCACTCCAGATATGTACATAATTATCCAGTTCTTCTTCTCCTTGGCCTTTCTTCTTTGTTTCAGAGAGTACGACAACATCCATGTTGAACATGTCAAGTTGTGCAGGTGCAGTGGAAATACCTTGCACATTCCAGCATCCAAACATCATTTTCCGTTTCTCATTGCCAGTTCGTCGTCCAAAGTTCCAATTTTTCCGAGGCATATTATTAGGTTTTTTAGCATTTTTATGTGAGTGAGGAGCTGGCCCACTGCACAACCCCCAACCCGGAGGACCAGGTAATTTTTACTCAAGGTTTTCTTCCTTTAGCCTTTGATAAGCCAATATCATACTACAAGGCAGCAGTTGCTAGTTTTGGTCCACCCCGGGTATTTCATTTCCCCGGTACCCACCATATCTGGAGAGCATTCCCCTATCCGCCACCTGGGGAGGCGCCCGATGGGAGACCAGCAAACTCCACACGGGCTCATCATTATTTACTATTGTAAATTCCTCTTTTCTCACATTTTTCTGTTGATCATGAACCCTTAAGAAAGTTCCCTTGCAAATCTTGACTTCCATTCCATATACTTTCACATTATATGATAGGGGCTTTTCTTGGTAGTTGTGTTTGGATAGCTATGAAAGAAAGATGAAATAGATCCAAATGAAACAGCTTTGTAAGACATTAGTATATCCATGTTTAAAAACTGAAACAAACCTCTTTTTCGACACCATTTTTATGCAGCTCATCATGTAAGTATTCTGGGCATGAAGTTTCATATGTCCATCCAAAAAAGAATGGAAAATGGTTTCTGCTATCCCAAATAGTTTTGTGTAGTACTTATTCAGCAAGCCTTTCTTCCCTTTTTAACTATGAATATCCACTGATGCGAGGGCTCTTCTATTTGAAGAACAGTGCTTCAAGGTTACCTTGTGAAGGAATCTTCAGACTCCCTCAAATCAAATGGCTTCACTGAAACAAATGGGATCTCCAGATGTGAATAAAGTACATTTCGAGAATAGATTGCTTCAAGTTGTAATATGAAGATCAAAATAGTCTCATAACTTGTGTGAGATATAGTCGTAAGCCACACAAAAAGTTGCACACTTTTGAAATGACATTCATGATAAAAGTACTTTTATAAGGCTGTCATCATTAAAACTGTATTACAGGATTAAACAGTCATTAAAGTTTTCTGATTAACACAAAAGACAGTGCTCAAATATGTAAGCAAGGTTAAGAGAAACATACTGAACAATGGTTATCAGTAATAAACACTTCTGTGTACTTGCAGAAATGTCACCTGTGCTGGAATTATGCCGCTATGGATGCCAAGCTTCATCACTGTCAGTACCAAAATGGGTTGTACTCTTCATTTCCATTATTGTTATCAACAAATATTCATTGAATATGCAAAACGCTTCAGACAATCCTGAGCTATCTGTTGTGGCTTGTGACTGTATCCTCTGAAAATATCACCAACTGGCAGAGTATAAAACTCCTCCTCCTGTTCTTCAAGTATTAGACAAAATTGCCTGTTACGGTACCTATCAATGCTGGGTTCCTCCTGTGTCTCCTCTTCTTGGGCACTTACAATTCCTTGCCTTTAAGGGGAGTATAAAATTACTGTTGTGTCCTGCCATCTGCAGTAGAAAAGTGGAACATTTTCAACAGAAGATAAAGAGGGAACCATTAATAATGTCATAGCATGAGAAATTAATTTTGAAGAAATTGTGGCGTATGACTATATCTCTCAGACCCTTTACAGACATGATACCTCAACTATATGATGAGTCATTACCGTAAATCTTTCCATTGTTTACATTCCACCAATAACTTAACAATCTGTTACCAGGTAATGGAGTCTTCTGCAGTGTGTGATATAAATTGTATTGGATTAATGAGCTGCTCCTCAAATCTTGAAAGACATTTCCTACTCCTCCCCCCCCCCCCCCCCCCCCCCCTCCTTGCCCAAGAGAATGTAATTGTTTAAAGTCATTTTCTTCTTTAATGATTTACATTTAGGAAGTGAATCAGAAGCTTATAGGCATTATTTTTTAACTGTACATAGGACAGATTGGACTGAAACAACACTAGCAGTGTTCCTTATAACTGCAGCTATTGAAAGAATGATTAATATCCTACCATAGAAAGTGCAGTAGAGCTAAATTTTTCATGATTTTGATACTGATTTGGAACTTAGAAAGAATTTCTTCGAGTTGTCATTGAACAGCTTCTTCAATGTTAAAAGTAGTGGCAACATATTGACTATAGATGAATCATGACTCTAGCCAAGTGTCAGTATTTCTACATCTGTACACTGCAAAAGTGCTGTGAAAGGCACGGCAATTGGTACTCCCCATTGTACCATTTATTAGGGTTTCTTCCCATTCCATTTGTGTAAGAAATGCAGGAAGAATGATTGCTTAAACGTCTCTGACCACACTGAAGTTAATGTAATGTTAACTTCGCAATATCTTTGGGAGCTGCACATAGGGGTTGCAGCATACTCCTTGTTGTGACTTGGCAAGACAGCCAAGCCACTATGAGGTAGCCGAAAGGCACGCGTTTAAGCTCACGCAGGCTGGCGTGAGGTCTGGAACAGTTAAAGGAGTTGAGTCTAGTAAAAAAAAAAAAAAAAAAAAAAAATACGTAGCTTCTGGAATACTCAACTTTAATCCATAATTGGTAAACATCGGTCTGACGGTACATGCATCACAAGATAAATAGCAAATGATAATAGCACCTTGCTAGGTCGTAGCAAATGACGTAGCTGAAGGCTATGCTAACTATCGTCTCGGCAAATGAGAGCGTAATTTGTCAGTGAACCATCGCTAGCAAAGTCGGCTGTACAACTGGGGCGAGTGCTAGGAAATCTCTCTAGACCTGCCGTGTGGCGGCGCTCGGTCTGCAATCACTGATAGTGGCGACACGCGGGTCCGACGTATACTAACGGACCGCGGCCGATTTAAAGGCTACCACCTAGCAAGTGTGGTGTCTGGCGGTGACACCACATTCCTCCCCCGCAAATCGGCGTACGGTTGTGTTATAAGGCTTCCGCCCGCCGTGGGGAGGACCCCATGTTGACGTATGCGACGAGGTGGGGAGCCTAACAGGCGAGGCTGCGCCACCCGTACCCTGCCATTCGGTCCGAGGGGAGCTAGGAAACGCCTGAAAACCTAGTCCAGGGTGCACGCCAACATGCGGTGTACGCGCCCGTAGAGAGACAGGAGGGGCCGAAGGGTCGACCTCCATCGGGTCGGGGCACCCGACGGGCGAAGACGTCCTATGGTCCGGAGCGGGCAAGAAGTCCATGGCGGAGGACAACGGGTCACGGGAAGCGATCGGCGACGCGTGACCAATGGAGGCGCCCGGCGGTTGCAGCGACGCGTCCACTGCGGGCGTCGCCGGCGGAAGAACAGGCGACGGCGGCGGCGCGTCGCCATGGGGCAAAATGGAAGGCAGCGTCGGTAACACCTGGGGATGAGGCGAGCCAGTAGATGCGTCCCCAGGGCGCTGACCGGACGGCACCGTCGCTGAAAGCAGACGGGGAGCGGCAGAACCCGTGCGACGACAGAGGCGCAGCTGATTGAGATGCCGACGCACCTCACCAGAGGCCCCCAAAACCAGATACGTAGCGCGGCCGAGGCAGCGAAGAATGCGCCCTGCGAGCCAACGCCGTGAACCTCGATAGTTGCGATAGTATACAACGTCGCCTGGGGCAAAAGCAGGTGTATGCCGCTGCACGGGAACCTGATGCGGCGGATGTAGCAAAGACATCAAGGTGCGATGAGGGCGACCGTGCAACAACTCAGCCGGCGAGCGACCATCTCGGGGCTGAGAGCGATACGTGGACAAAAAGAGCAACAACGCGTCCTCCCGAGAATAGGACTCTTTCAACTTCAACATCTGTGACTTGAAAGTCCTGACCAAACGTTCAGCGGCTCCCTTTGACTACGGCGAAAACGGCGCGGACGTCAGATGTTGAATACCATTGGCCTTGCAGAATGACTGAAATTCTGCGGACATGAACTGTGGGCCATTGTCGGAAACAATAGTCTGTGGAAGACCTTCAAGATAGCGGATAACGCTTGGATGGTGGCAGATGACGTCGTGGAAGACATCCGGACAACAAAAGGAAAATTACTGAATGAATCTACCACAACCAACCATCGAGCATTCCAGAATGGACCAGCAAAATCGATGTGTAAGCGTTGCCAAAGGGTAGTGGCTTTCGGCCATGCAAAGAATTTCCGCGGTGGTGCGGATTGTTGTTCGGCACACGCCATGCAAGAAGAGCACATATTCGTAATCGCAGCATCGATTCCGAACCAAGTACAGTGCTGACGAGCAAGTTGTTTCGTTCGCACTATACCCCAATGTCCTTGGTGGAGAAGCCGTAAGACAGAGGACTGTAACGAAAGTGGGACCACGACCCTGGACTGATCATTATCAGAACGCAACAGCAAAACACCACGTCGAACAAAAAGTCTCTCCCTGTGAGCAAAAAATCGGCGAACCAACGGATCCTCTATCCGTGACTTTGACAAGGGCCAGTGCGTAGCAACAAAACGCAGAACGATAGCAAGGACAGGGTCAGCAGCTGTGGCTGTAGCTACACGACGAAAATCAATCGGAAACGATTCGACCACGTCATCAGATTCCGAATCAATGAACATGCAAGCAAGTTCGGATGAATCGAATGCTCTATCCTCAGCAACAGGCAAACGGGACAACGCATCGGCGTTTCCGTGCTTAGCAGTGGACCGATACAAGATATCGTAGCGGTACTGCGAGAGGAAAATAGAGCAGCGAATGAATTTCTGCGCTGTACGTGGAGGCACAGGCTTGTTCGGATGAAAAAGCGATGTCAAAGGTTTGTGGTCTGTGATGATAGTAAAGTGACGACCATACAAGAAATCATGAAACTTTGTGACACCAAATACGAGAGCCAAAGCTTATTTCTCGATGTGTGAATAATTTCTTTGCGCAGACGAGGGCAATTTGGACGCAAAGGCAATAGGGCGATCATGTGATCCATCTTTGTGCGCAAGCACAGCATCGATCCCGAAATCCGATGCATCCACCATCAACAAAAGGGGTTTCTGGGGATCGAAGGGCGTAAGGCAAGTATTGGAAAGCAACGCCGATTGCAACTGGCGAAAGGCGCGTTCGCATTCCGTCGTCCAGACGAACGGAACACCTTTACGGCGTAAGCGATGAAGCGGAGCTGAAATGGAAGAGGTGTGGCGCACTTAGCGATGATAATAATTTATTTTTCCCAGCACACTCTGTAGCTGCTTCAAATTCTGCGGCGAAGGCAAGTCTTGTATGGCACGGAGGTGCTCTGGACTGGGATGTATGCCTTGGGCATTGAGTACATGTCCCAGATAGGGTAAGTTACGAGCAAAAAACACACATTTGTCCTTCCGCAAGCGAAGACCATTTTGTCGCAAGCCCTGAAATAATTTTCTGAGATTGGCTAAATGTTCTTCTTCCGTCTTTCCGGAGATCACAATATCGTCCAGATAGTTTGCTGCAGTAGGGACCAACGCACAAACAGTTGCTGAAACAATGCAGGGGCGGATGCACACCCGAATGGCAGTCGTTTGAATCGGTACAAACCAAGATGCGTGTTAACCACCAAAACGCGCTGGGATTCTTCCTCGGGCACAGTTTGTCAAAAAGATCTTCCGGGCGGGGTAAAGGAAAAGTGGCAATCACTAGTTGTGGATTCACTGTTGCCTTGAAGTCCACACAAAGTCTCAATTTTCTGGAAGGTTTTTGCAAAAGTACTAAGGGTGATGCCCAGAGAGAAGCCTGCACACGTTCAATTACACCTTGTGATTCCAAATCGTGTAATGTTCTTGCGACCTCATCACGCAATGCGTAGGGAACATTGCGCGCTCTGAAAAATTTCGGTTGCGCGTTTACTTTCAGTTCCAAATGTGCTTTGCACGCGTGGGTTCGATTCCCATCCTCGTCGCCAAACTGTTGTGACTTGGCAAGACAGCCAAGCCACTATGAGGTAGCCGAAAGGCACGCGTTTAAGCTCACGCAGGCTGGCGTGAGGTCTGGAACAGTTAAAGGAGTTTTGTCTAGTAAAAAAAAATACGTAGCTTCCGGAATACTTAACTTTAATCCATAATTGGTAAACATCGGTCTGACGGTACATGCATCACAAGATAAATAGCAAATGATAATGGCGCCTTGCTAGGTCGTAGCAAATGACGTAGCTGAAGGCTATGCTAACTATCGTCTCGGTAAATGAGAGCGTAATTTGTCAGTGAACCATCGCTAGCAAAGTCGGCTGTACAACTGGGGCGAGTGCTAGGAAGTCTCTCTAGACCTGCCGTGTGGCGGCGCTCGGTCTGCAATCACTGATAGTGGCGACACGCGGGTCCAACGTATACTAACGGACCGCGGCCGATTTAAAGACTGCCACCTAGCAAGTGTGGTGTCTGGCGGTGACACCACACTCCTAGATCCCTCACGTAAAAATGTTGCTTCATACTTTGTAAGTAGGCTTTAATGGGGTAGTTTGTGTTTATTTTCACGCATCTCCCAGTTCAGTTCATTCCAGTATTGCCCTGATTCTCTCCCATGAATCAAACAAACATGTGACTATCCATGATGAGCTTCTTTGTATATGTTCAGTATCATCCCCATCGACGCACAAGTCGCCGAAGTGGCGTCAGCTCAAAGGACTTGCACCAGGAGATCGGTTTACCCGACAGGAGGCCCTAGCCACACAACATTTCATTTTCTGTTAATCCTATTTGGTATGGATTCCTCACACTTAAGTAATATTAAAGGATGGGTTGCACAGGTATTTAACTAGTGTCTTGTGTATCCTACCAGCAAACTGAAGTTTGCCATCCACTTTACCTAGGGATTAGCCCATGTGATCATTTCATTTCATATTCCAATGAGTTGTTAGACTGGGATATTTACACACATTAACTGGTTCCAGTTGTAACTCAGTGGTATTGTAGTGATACAACATTAGGTTTTTTGTTCAAATGGTTCAAATGGCTCTGAGCACTATGGGACTTAACATCTATGGTCATCAGTCCCCTAGAACTTAGAACTAGTTAAACCTAACTAACCTAAGGACAGCACACAACACCCAGCCATCACGAGGCAGAGAAAATCCCTGACCCCGCCGGGAATCGAACCCGGGAACCCGGGCGTGGGAAGCGAGAACGCTACCGCACGACCACGAGATGCGGGCTAGGTTTTTTGTCTTATGAAGTGCACTGTCTTACATTTCTGAACATTCAAAGTAAGTTTCCAATCCTTGCAGCACTTTGAATTTGTATTGAGATCTGTCTGCATATTTGAGCAGCACTTTTTAGGGCAATACTTCATTACAGATAATTGCGTCATCCTCAAAAAGTCTGAGGTTCTTGTTAATATTGTCTGTAAGGGCATTAATATACAACAGGTGTTCAAACTCTATCCTGGGGCACACCTGAAGTAACTGCTAGATCTATCAATAACTCTCCATCCAAGGTAACATGCTGTGTCGTACCTACAAGAAATCCCCAATACAGCCACAAATTTTGCTTGATACCTCCCATAATTGTACATCTTTTCATAAACATGCATGTGAGTCAAATATATCTTCATTTACCTTACTGCTTTCAGGATGTTATGTGAGAAAAGTGCAAGTTTGGCTTCCCATGACCTGTTTTCAGCTTTCGTGATGGTGATGGAAGAGGTCATTCTGTTTGAGTTACCTTATTATGTTCTAAGATTCTGCAATGCCAGTAACTTTGTCCACTGAACCTTTTATATGTAAGTGTGGCCTGCGCTAGCTTCCAACTACTGTGCACTTTTTTTTTGGGGGGGGGGGGGTTGTATGATTAAAAGAGGCGCTAATGTAGTCAAAATGCTGTATAAAACATGACAGAGCTTCCATCAGGGCTTGGAGCTTTTTTCGATTTAAATGATTTTAGATGTTTCTCAGTGGCACTGGCTCTAATATCTAGGTCTCTCAGCCGTGAAGTGGATTTTCGTTTATAAACGAACATTTGAAAACAGAGTTCAGCAGTTCTGTTTTTGCTTTGATACTCTTAATTTCAGTTCGTGTGTCAACCTTGAGTGTCTGGACCTTGATGCCACAACAGCATTTACACATGACCATAATTCCTTTGGATGTTGTGATAGATCTTTCGATAATATCCTGTTACGGTAGTCATTGAAGGCTTCACTCATTAGTCACTTCATGGTCAAAAGCGTTTCATTCTGCACCTGTCAGTCTATATCCCCGTGCGCTGACGTAGCGCGGGGAGGGGGGGACGCCAAGGGAGGTCAAACATGGCACAGGCGGCACTTGCAGAGGTGTGCCAAATGGTCTCCAAGACAAACGAGATTTCCTGGAAAATATTATTATTAGTAGAGTAAATTCTATATATTATATTACTGTATCTGTTTCGGGAGGGGGGAGGGGAGGGATCGCCAATAAAGTGTTGTTTCGTACGCCGATCACAGACTAGCAGGGTGGGGGGCGGGGGGGGGGGGACTAGTGTGTCGTGCCCCGGGCATCAGTATTGTTCGTTATACCACGCACGCTCTCTGTGCTTTGTTTTACACATATTATGCAGTAGTTTGTTTTGTTAGAAGTTTCCGTATAATGCGTCCATCATAAAAATAAACCTGATGCAAACATTGCACTATGTGTTCTTCGGCGTTTGCTGGAACGGATTTCCGTTTCACGTGGGACTGCAGCCAAGTTGTCTCGAGTATTGTCAAGTACGATAATAAGGGTACGTTTTGTGCTGTGCGTTACGCGCATACCGACTTAGCGATAATACAGTACAACAGCTTTACGGGCACATTTAACTTGGACAGCACTGGCCGGTCAACTGGTACAGCTAGCCTGCACTGACGTGGCCAGCTGCAGTTCACATGTAAAAAGGGACGAGCAATACATCTTCGAACGTCATTTAATTTTTCAGCAGAATGAAATAATACACAGAAAATCTCCCACAATACGCTCCTTAGACGACTAAACGAAAACCACAACACGTTATCGTTTTTAGCTAACGTACTACTGTAATTAAAAACAAGAATGATGAAAATTCCTGACTTAATCCTTAACTACTCTAGTGAAATGAAATGCTCATACATTAATACTCTAGTGGGGTCTCGGCGTACCCCAATAAGAAAAACGAAACTGTAATTTAAGGAAATTTTATTTTGAATTACGCTTTTATTACTGAATATTATAAACATTTTTACATATTTGAGATATGATTACAAACAATTTCCGCACACTGAAAATCTGTGGTTGGGGTAAAAATGTTTTGAGCATTTTTCACACACTATTTTGGTTTTCTTGTCCACATTTCTTGCGCACATGTAGCATCATGCTTTCCTCATGGGTTCTGGCTCTGAAGATGTTGAGGTAAGAGGAGTACCACCAAGTTTAACAACAACGTCTCTCAGTTCGCGAGAAAGGGGTCGGACATCTCGACGTTGTATAAGGGGCTTTACTAAATTCATTTCAAGCTTTTGTAGCAATTCTCTTCTTTTTAAATCATTTGTTTCATCAAGTTGTTTGGTGCACTGAAGCAAGACAGCGGCATTGACTCCTACTATGTTTAGAATGGCATAAAATCAGACATTGGCCATCTGCGTGTTCGCCGTGATAACGAATAGTTGGCGCACATTTGGTCCAGTACGTCCACTCCTCCTTTTGTGGCATTGTAATCAATTTTTTTCTGTTGAGTACTAATTTTCTGATCGTGATACATAGATGAAAGCAACACAACAGCTCAACCTTTCCGAGGAACATAATAACAAATTGTCTTTCCTTCGTTATGCCCAAATAATGCAGATTCTACCGGGCGCTTTCTGTTTGGGATCTGCGGTTTATTTTGCTTTAGGGTGCCTAAGACAGTCAACTTTTTGGCTTCTAGTTGAACACAGAGTTCAAGTGACATGAACAAATTGTTTACTGTCACATGTCTATTGCTTCCCTCAATTGGTGTTATTAATTTCAAAACATCCTGTGTTGGGATTGATAATGTACTTTTATTTGTCCCTTTTCCTGTGTAAACAAATGCATTGCATAAGTAGAATGTTCGTGAGTCACAAAGGCACATAACTTTGAGGCCGTATTTGGCTGGCTTCTTGGGCATATACATGCGAAATTTGCACCTACCACGAAAGGGTACTAACATTTCATCGATTGTCACGTACGCTCCTGGAGTATAATACTTTTGAAATTTGTCTATAAAGAGTTCCCACACATCTCTAATAGCCGTAAGTCTGTCATCAACCTTCCTAGCATCTCTTGTAGCAGCACAATCGAATCGCAAACAAGACAAAATGAATAAAAATCTCTGAACGCTCATAGTGGCTCGAAACACATCACGACCAGTTCCATCATGAGCAAAAAGTCCAACAACATTTTCGTGATTGGATTTCATTACTCCAGATAAATAAAGCAGACCCAGAAATGCTCTGTTCTATCATATCTAGCGGCTTTATGAACGCTGGCTTAGGAGCTCTGTATTTGTTTGACGTGTCGTGTATCTTGACATTTGTATTGGTGAGTATTAGTTGCAATAAATCTTGACTAATGAACAGTTCCCAAGCAGAAAATATATCAGTTGAATCAGTCGTTTTTGCTTCACGTTTACCACCTGGAAGATGACTAACTATATTGTGAGCACGGGTACGAGTTGTAGGAGGAGCTTCTTTTGATCACTTGTAGCACTGCATTTTTCCAAAAAAATATTTGTCAGCGGAAGGTCTAATACACGCCTCTTCATCTGATTCTTCACAACTACTTTCTGATGTAGCTTCAGAGGTGGAATCATGATCACTTAGTATAAATTCATCCTCATCTGCTGCAGTTTCCTCATCAGATTGCAAAAAACGCAGGATCATTCACTATTCTTTCCATCTCGTCATCTGTTCATGACTTCGATGATGCCATTCTGAAAAATAATGTATTCATACTCACATAACCTTAACAATTAACGTTATCATGGAAAGTGTGCTGTTTCCGAAGTACTCTAAGACTTCAGTCGCGTAAAACACTAATTGAGATAGTAAAAAACAACTTACGTTAATACTCTGGTGGGGTATTATGAGACCTCTTTTTCTTTCTCTCACACAATAATACTGGAAACACCGCATTCAACACTCCGCGTTAAAGGCAGCACTTCACTGAAGATTACCGAGAACACAGATGCCATCTGTTGTTCCGTTCACGTACTATGTATTGTATTCTATCGTCTGGGGTTCTCCGGGACCCCACTAGAGCAGTTAAGGGTTAACCACAGGGTAATTTTTTTGCATAACCTGTGTGTAACGTAAGGAAGAATTGAAGGATTTCACCGTATAGTTAAATATTGAAACCACTGAAGATATTACTTACAGTCAGTCGTCTGGTAATCTCTTAGCTCCTTCCTTATCCGAATCCGAGAAATACATTTCAGTTCTGGAAGTGTCACCTGTTACGTTGATAAGGAGCCTATCAACAACAAATCCACTGTCCCCATTGCAAGGCCTCCCACTTTCATTGTGGCTTTATCCCCCCCACCCTCTGGTTTCCTCCTTCCTCTCCACCCCCCGCCCATTGCCGCACCTCTATCGCTGTATCCCTCCCTCTCTCCACCTCCACACCCTCCATCTCCTTCATCAGGGCAATTTCCAACACCTCCCCCTCCCACCAGATGACGAACTTCGCCGTGACATCTACCCTTCCTTCCAACTATAACCTGGCCTTGTCCCGCCCCCCCTCCCCAGGGCCCCCTTTTTCCTCTTCCCTCCTCCTCTCAGAGCGGATTTTCCTCCTTCCCCTCCCCCTCCTCCCCCCCTCCTCTGAGACCCTGCAACCCATACTTGGCTCTTTCCTTCCCACATCCCTCCCTACCTGGCCCTCCTCAGCGCGCCCCCCGCTTTTCTCCCCCATCTCTTCCCCTCCCTCCCTTCTTCCGGTCTCCCTCATCTCCCTGCTCCTGGCAGATCCTCTGTTTTGATCATCGTCAGTGTGCCACATCAGTGTTGTGTTTAGTGCCGTTTCTCCTGTGCGTCAAGAGGTGTGATTTTAATTGTGTACTGCCTTGAGGTTCGCCGTCAGTGTTTGTTATGTGCTACGCCATCCGTCGATACCTTTTATGCTCCAGTCATAGTGTGCCTTGTGTTCTTTTAACTGTCGCAGTGTGTGGCTTTTTGTGTGTACTACTTTTAAACAGTTTTTTATCTCCATTTTACAGTCACTCCATTTTTTGTCTATTGTCTTCCATGATGTATTTTTATATCTATGTTCACCATATTCTCTCCTTTGTTATTTTTAAATGTCTTCTATTGTTTGTTCTATGTCTTTCGGCTGAAGAGCAGCGCATATGCTGCTGCCAGCCCGCCCCGATGGGGAATTGAAATACAATAAAGAAAAAAAAAAAAAAAAAAAAACAGAATCAACGAAGCCAACCCGTCGGCGTTCGACAGTGACGTGTGAAACAGCTGCGTGCGTTAGTTCCAGTACGTGTGGCAGCTTAACAGTCGCGTTACTTCTCGGGCCAAATCCAGCAGCTTGGCTCCAGATCAGTTCTGTTGGGTTCATATTGTAATGGTACAGTAACAAATGTAAAAATGCAGCATTTGTATGATGTGCCCGATGCTCTGAAAATGATTCTTTTTCATGATTCTACGATACTTATCTACATCTGTGGCAAAAAACTGTGGACATAATCCAAATAAAGAGGATTTGGTTTTTCATTTTTGCCTTAAAATTAAATTATGTTTTTTTTTTTTAAATTTAAACAACTTTATGAATAGTTTTTCATAAAACATCGATAGTTAAGAATTTATATTTTGAAAGGGAAACAGGAAATTCGCGTCCAATATGTAATTAGAAACAGGAAGACTTGCATTATTATAAAAAAATGAGTTTTATACTTTCGAGTTGTAGGCATTTCAAATTGAACGAGGAAAAAAAATGATACTGGGATTATTTCGACCACCGCACGAATAACCGCATCCGGTATACTATCCTTTACGCTACCGATTGCGCTACTCGATTGTATGAGCTTGTATACGAACTGCGTTGTATACAACTCAAGCAAAACTTCAAAGCCGATTATCTCCGTAAATTTATGAAAAACATTGAGAAGAGCCTATTTCTTGGCACTTTTTAACCGTATTCCATGCGCATGTTCCACTACGGACCAAAAAGCAGCCTCAGCCATTTTCATACTGTGCATTAACAGCGCGACAATCGGAGCACAACGCACAGTGGTTGTGACTGTACACGATTTTTGAAATTAAAACTATGTAGCTAAAGAGCGATTAAGAAAAACGTTGATGGATGTTAATACATTTGAATATCTTAAGGTTTCATTTAACGTAACTTAGTCATAAGATATCTAATACATAAGTAGGACCTACTTCCAAAGCGTAACAACACCAGTGTACGCGTGCTACGGCTTCTGACCAATCATTGCGTTTGTGTTCGTTTACATCAGGCTTATTCTTATGATGAACGGATTATAGCGTCACTGTGTACCCTGGAGGGTCCCTCGTGTCATAAACTGTTCTACCAGATAAATATCTATCCAGGATATGGTCAATTATTCTTTCAAGTTTGAGCCATAGTGCTTCTACAAGCCTCTCTCCAGAGGGAGCTACGTGTACTAAATTCCTCATTGAGACACGTCAGTGGTATGTGTTTATCATTCTCTGAACATATAAATATTGATAGTTGTTTTAGTTGCCCCTTCAATAACCATTGTTGCTACGACTGCCACGTAGTCACAGACACGTTGCGATGTGGAGATACTCAAAGAGGTCAGGTCTATTTGTTGGCAGTAGTTCCAATACATTTTCGTTGCGTGTGGGGTTCTGGAGTATCTGTTTTAGGAAGTTTTCCAAGTACGAAACAATAAGTATCTAAATCGATTATTGCATGTTAAGTCTCCTCCAGTTACGACAGTATGATTGGGAACCTACATGTTAGTGAACTGAGGTTTTTTCTAATGTTTTCAATTGGCAAATCTTGTGGCTGGTTATTGTTGTTGTGGTTTTCAGTCCTGAGACTGGTTTGATGCAGCTCTCCATGCTACTCTATCTTGTGCAAGCTTCTTCATCTCCCAGTACTTACTGCAACCTACATCCTGCTGAATCTGCTTAGTGTATTCATCTCTTGGTCTCCCTCTACGATTTTTACCCTCCACGCTGCCATCCAATGCTAAATGTCTGATCCCTTGATGCCTCAGAACATGCCCTACCAACCGGTCCCTTCTTCTTGTCAAGATGGCCGGCCGGTGTGGCCGTGCGGTTCAAGGCGCTTCAGTCTGGAACCGCGTGACCGCTACGGTTGCAGGTTCGAATCCTGTCTCGGGCATGGATGTGTGTGATGTCCTTAGGTTAGTTAGGTTTAATTAGTTCTAAGTTCTAGGCGACTGATGACCTCAGAAGTTAAGTCGCATAGTGCTCAGAGCCATTTGAACCATTTTACTTGTCAAGTTGTGCCACAAACTCCTCTTCTCCCCTATTCAATTCAATACCTCCTCATTAGTTATGTGATCTACCCATCTAATCTTCAGCATTCTTCTGCAGCACCACATTTCGAAAGCTTCTATTCTCTTCTTGTCCAAACTATTTATCGTCCATGTTTCACTTCCATACATGGCAACACTCCATACAAATACTTTCAGAAACGACTTCCTGACTCTTAAATCTATACTCGATGTTAACAAATTCCTCTTCTTCAGAAACGTTTTCCTTGCCATTGCCAGTCTACATTTTATATCCTCTCTACTTCGACCATCATCAGTTATTTTGCTCCCCAAATAGCAAAACTTCCTTACCACTTTAAGTGTCTCATTTCCTAATCTAATTCCCTCAGCATCATCCGTCTTAAATCGACTACATTCCATTATCCTCGTTTTGCTTTTGTTGATGTTCATCTTATAACCTCCTTTGAAGACACTGTCCATTCCGTTCAACTGCTCTTCCAAATCCTTTGCTGTCTCTGACAGAATTACAATGTCATCGGCGAACCTCAAAGTATTTATTTCTTTTCCATGGATTTTAATACCTACTCGGAATTATCCTTTTGTTTCCTTTACTGCTTGCTCAATATACAGATTGAATAACATCGGGGATAGGCTACAACCCTGTCTCACTCCCTTCTCAACCACTGCTTCCCTTTCATGCCCCTCGACTCTTATGACTGCCATCTGGTTTCTGTACAAATTGTAAGTAGCCTTTCGCTCCCTGTATTTTACCCCTGCCACCTCTAGAATTTGAAAGAGAGTATTCCAGTCAACATTGTCAAAAGCTTTCTCTAATTCTACAAATGCTAGAAACGTATGTTTTCCTTTCCTTAATCTTTCTTCTAAGATAAGGCGTAAGTTCAATATTGCCTCACGTGTTCCAACATTTCTACGGAATCCAAACCGATCTTCCCCGAGGTCGACTTTACCAGTTTTTCCATTCGTCTGTAAAGAATTCGCGTTATTATTTTGCAGCTGTGACTTATTAAACTGATAGTTCGGTAATTTTTACATCTATCAACACCTGCTTTCTTTGGGATTGGAATTATTATATTCTTCTTGAAGTCTGAGGCTATTTCGCCTGTCTCATACGTCTTGCTCACCAGATGGTAGAGTTTGTCATGACTGGCTCTCCCAAGGCCGTCAGTAGTTCTAATGGAATGTTGTCTACTCCCGGTGCCTTGTTTCGACTCAGGTCTTTCAGTGCTCTGTCAAACTCTTAAAGCAGTATCGTATCTCCCATTTCATCTTCATCTACATGCCCTTCCATTTCCATAATATTGTCCTCAACTTCATCGCCCTTGTATAGACCCTCTATATACTCCTTCCACCTTTCTGCTTTCCCTTCTTTGCTTAAAAAAGGGTTTCCATCTGAGCTCTTGATATTCATACAAGTGGTTCTCTTTTCTCCAAAAGTCTCTTTAATTTTCCTGTAGGCAGTATCTATCTTACCCCTAGTGTGATAAGCCTCTACAACCTTACATTTGCCCTCTAGCCAACCCAGCTTAGCAGTTTTGCACTTCCTGTCGATCTCATTTTTGAGGCTTTTGTATTCCTCTTTGCCTGCTTCATTTACTGCAATTTTATATTTTCTCCTTTCATCATTTAAATTCAATATTTCTTCTGCTACCCAAGGATTTCTACCAGCCCTCGTCTTTTTACCTAGTTGATCGTCTGCTGGCTTCACTACTTCATCCCTCAGAGCTACCCATTCTTCTTCTACTGTATTTCTTTCCCCCATTCCTATCAATTGTTCCCTCATGCTCTCCCTGAAACTCTCTACAACCTCTGGTTTAGTCAGTTTATCCAGGTCCCATCTCCTTAAATACCCACCTTTTTGTAGTTTCTTCAGTTTTAATCTACTGTTCATAACCAATACATTGTGGTCAGAATCCACATCTGCCCCTGGAAATGTCTTACAATTTAAAACCTGGTTCCTAAATCTCTGTCTTACCATTATATAATCCATCCGATACCTCTTAGTATCTCCTGGGTTCTTCCATGTATACAACCTTCTTTCATGATTCTTAAACCAAGTGTTAGCTATGATTAATTTATGCTCTGTGCAAAATTCTAGCAGACGGCTTCCTCTTTCATTTCTTACCCCCAATCCACATTCACCTACTGTGTTCCCTTCTCTCCCTTCTCCTACTCTCGAATTCCAGTCACCCATGACTATTAAATTTTCGTCTCCCTTCACTACCTGAATAATTTCTTTTATCTCATCATAAATTTCATCAATTTCTTCATCATCTGCAGAGCTAGTTGGCATAGAAACTTGTACTACTGTAGTAGGTGTGGGCTTCGTATCTATCTTGGCCACAATAACGTGTTCACTATGCTGTTTGTAGTAGCTTACCCGTACACCTATTTTTTTATTCATTATTATTAAACCTACTCCTGCATTACCCCTATTTGATTTTGTATTTATAACCCTGTACTCACCTGACCAGAAGTTCTGTTCCTCCTGCCACCGAACTTCACTAATTCCCACTATATCTAACTTTAACCTATCCAATTCCCTTTTTAAATTTTCTAACCTACCTGCCCGATTTAGGGATCTGACATTCCACGCTCAGATCCGTAGAACGCCAGTTTTCTTTCTCCTGATAACGACGTCCTCCTGAGTAGTCCCCGCCCGGAGATCCGAATGGGGGACTATTTTACCTCCGGAATATTTGACCCAAGAGGACGCCATCGTCATTTAATCATAAAATAAAGCTGCATACCCTCAGAAAAAATTACGGCTGTAGTTTGTCCTTGCTTTCAGCCGTTCGCAGTACCAGCACAGCAAGGCCGTTTTGGTTAGTGTTACAAGGCCAGATCAGTCAATCATCCAGACTGTTGCCCCTGCAACTACTGAAAAGGCTGCTGCCCCTCTTCAGGAACCACACGTTTGTCTGGCCTCTCAACAGATACCCCTCCGTTGTGGTTGCGCCTCCCCACCAACGGCAAGGTCCATGGTTCATGGGGGGGGGGGGGGGAGGGGGGGTAGAGAGAGATAATAGTAATTTAATGCTCACCTTTGATTTTTATAGAGCAAATTTTTGTTCTCCAAAAACATCATAATACTTTAGCATAAAACATGTTCCATAATTCCACAACAGATTGACCACAGCGATAGAGACCTATAATTATGTGAGTCTGTCCTATAACCCTTCTTGAAAATGAGAAATGGCCTCTTTTTTTCGGTCGCTAAATACCCCTCGTTGCTCCAGCAGCCTACAATAAACTGCTGCGTGAAGGGGAGCAAGTTCTTTCGCATAACCTTTGTAGAATCTTACAGGTATCTCATATAGTCCTGATGATGCCTTTCCACTACTAAGCAACTAAAATTGCTTTTCTTTTCAGCGATCGGTTGTACCTGCCATTTCGATATACGTATGATCATCTTCCACGATGAAACCATTTCGGAAGACAGAAGTCAGTATGTCAACCATCTCTCTGTTATCTTACTTTTTGGTGCCGGTATGGTGACTGAGTGAATGTATAGAGGATTTTAAACCGCTTGCTGATTTTACAGAGACCACACCGCTTAGGGTTTTTACTCAGATCGCTTGGCAAAATTCACTCATTGAACGCTTCTCTTATTGAAACTTCCTGGCAGATTAAAACTGTGTGCCGGAGCGAGACTCGAACTCGGGACCTTTGCCATTCGCGGGCAAGTGCTCTACCAACTGAGCTACCCAAGCACGACTCACGGCCAGTCCTCACAGCTTTACTCCTGCCAGTACTTCGTCTCCTACTTTCCAAACTTTACAGAAGCTCTCCTGCGAACCATGCAGAACTAGCACTCCTGAAAGAAAGGATATTGCGGAGACATGGCTTAACCACAGCCTGGGGGATGTTTCTGGAATGAAATTTTCACTCTACAGCGGAGTGTGCGCTGATATGAAACTTCCTGGAAGATTAAAACATGCATGGTTCGCAGGAGAGCTTCTGTAAAGTTTGGAAGGTAGGAGACGAGGTACTGGCAGGAGTAAAGCTGTGAGGACGGGGCGTGAGTCATGCTTGGGTAGCTCAGTTGGTAGAGCACTTGCCCGCAAAAGGCAAAGGTCCCGAGTTCGAGTCTCGGTCCGGCACACAGTTTTAATCTGCCAGGAAGTTTCATATCAGCGCACACTCCGCTGTAGAGTGAAAATTTCATTCTAGCTTCTCTTATTGCTCTCCTTAACCCTCCAGTGATCGCGCCTAGAAAAGTTACGCGATAGGGCACTTGGATGACAATAGCTATGCATTGAAAGTTTCAATGTTTTACAGTCTATTTTCAATTTTATCAAAATTTGTTATTGCTATATATGTGATTAATAAAACAAAATTGTACGTTAAAATGCTTTATTTTGAAACAAATAATCATCTTAAATTGTATAAAAATGAGTACAATTACGAAACATATACACTCCTGGAAATTGAAATAAGAACACCGTGAATTCATTGTCCCAGGAAGGGGAAACTTTATTGACACATTCCTGGGGTCAGATACATCACATGATCACACTGACAGAACCACAGGCACATAGACACAGGCAACAGAGCATGCACAATGTCGGCACTAGTACAGTGTATATCCACCTTTCGCAGCAATGCAGGCTGCTATTCTCCCATGGAGACGATCGTAGAGATGCTGGATGTAGTCCTGTGGAACGGCTTGCCATGCCATTTCCACCTGGCGCCTCAGTTGGACCAGCGTTCGTGCTGGACGTGCAGACCGCGTGAGACGACGCTTCATCCAGTCCCAAACGGGCTCAATGGGGGACAGATCCGGAGATCTTGCTGGCCAGGGTAGTTGACTTACACCTTCTAGAGCACGTTGGGTGGCACGGGATACATGCGGACGTGCATTGTCCAGTTGGAACAGCAAGTTCCCTTGCCGGTCTAGGAATGGTAGAACGATGGGTTCGATGACGGTTTGGATGTACCGTGCACTATTCAGTGTCCCCTCGACGATCACCAGTGGTGTACGGCCAGTGTAGGAGATCGCTCCCCACACCATGATGCCGGGTGTTGGCCCTGTGTGCCTCGGTCGTATGCAGTCCTGATTGTGGCGCTCACCTGCACGGCGCCAAACACGCATACGACCATCATTGGCACCAAGGCAGAAGCGACTCTCATCGCTGAAGACGACACGTCTCCATTCGTCCCTCCATTCACGCCTGTCGCGACACCACTGGAGGCGGGCTGCACGATGTTGGGGCGTGAGCGGAAGACGGCCTAACGGTGTGCGGGACCGTAGCCCAGCTTCGTGGAGACGGTTGCGAATGGTCCTCGCCGATACCCCAGGAGCAACAGTGTCCCTAATTTGCTGGGAAGTGGCGGTGCGGTCCCCTACGGCACTGCGTAGGATCCTACGGTCTTGGCGTGCATCCGTGCGTTGCTGCGGTCCGGTCCCAGGTCGACGGGCACGTGCACCTTCCGCCGACCACTGGCGACAACATCGATGTACTGTGGAGACCTCACGCCCCACGTGTTGAGCAATTCGGCGGTACGTCCACCCGGCCTCCCGCATGCCCACTATACGCCCTCGCTCAAAGTCCGTCAACTGCACATACGGTTCACGTCCACGCTGTCGCGGCATGCTACCAGTGTTAAAGACTGCGATGGAGCTCCGTATGCCACGGCAAACTGGCTGACACTGACGGCGGCGGTGCACAAATGCTGCGCAGCTAGCGCCATTCGACGGCCAACACCGCGGTTCCTGGTGTGTCCGCTGTGCCGTGCGTGTGATCATTGCTTGTACAGCCCTCTCGCAGTGTCCGGAGCAAGTATGGTGGGTCTGACACGCCGGTGTCAATGTGTTCTTTTTTCCATTTCCAGGAGTGTACAAACTTAGTAAACTAAAAAAACAGTGTATTTTATAAACGTAAATCTGACAAAATTAATAAATGGAAATGAAATTATTCAAAACAGACATTACTCACGTCGATACAATAATCTGGACATATCCAGTTTAGATACAATTTGAGCAGGACCTCCCGGCAGTTTTATTTTTCCATCCACCGCGGATGTGGCACCTTTCCCACCCTGAACCCATGGGTCTGTTAAAAGGTTGACTAAATTTTCGTACTTCTATATTGAGTAAAAGAGCATCTGTTTTCTTAATTTTGACAGGCACCTGAGGAGTTTCGAAGCGTCTTTGTATTTGTAGTGAAATCAGCTCCCAGCAAAATGATTTTATAGAATCATCTCGTTCGACTGTTTCACAGCGATTACGCAATGAGCATATGCACCGTGCCTTTATCCCAGACCACTTCAGAAGATTGAAGAAAATAATAGCAGGCCATCTCTCTGTGTTCCCCGCCTCCGAATAGTTTGCGCAAAACTGGTCCACTGCAACAACAGGAACTTTTGTCTGACTGTAAAAAGTGATTATTTCGAGTTTCCTTTTACCACCAGTAGATGCATCACTTGAATCATCCTCGTGCATTGAAGATATCGAAATCGTGGATTTGTTCTTTCTTTGGTTGTACGGAACAAGTCTTATTTTAAAAAAAAAAATTAAAAACAGAAGAATTCAGTTGCTTGTTTTTATTTGGAAGGAATCCTTTCGCAGCTCCCTTTCATTTATCATTTTTCAAAATAATGCTTCCACCAGAGGGATGGTGGAAAACCAATTATCGCCAGTAATGTTCCTATTAGATCCATAAATTGGTTTGGCAAGGCGAAAGGCATATTTTCCAGTATTGTGGACTAATTAGGCCCTGGTTCTTGTTTTCCACAACGTATTTCTAAATTCATCATGTACATAATTCTGCGTGCGACTACTTTTACATCGTCTTTGGCAGGTTTTCTTGGAGTAACCTTTCAGAAGGAACACTTCCCCCTGAAATGAAGCTGTTGTTCATCAACTTTGAAGTAAAGCTGAAAATTCTTCATAAATTGTGCTATAACATCGCGAACTGGAGCCGGCTTATCTGTTTTTCTCCTGTCCATTCTTGTGCTACAGTCACGAAAGTGGAGACCTCGCACCAAAAAAACTAAATCCATGTTCGCTCTTTGCTAAAGAGCAAGCTTCTATTCCAAATCCTTCGGAGTTTTCCCCACACTTGTTTTGATGCTTGTCCTGCTACAGAGGTGAGAACCAATAAGGAAAATGATTCCAACCAGGACGATTATTTCATCTGTCAGACGAGCATCCGTGTCTCTGGAAAAATTAATCATCATTTTCTGAATGTACTGATTTATATATTTCGCAATTGTACTGTTTATTACATCATCAACAAATAGTCGCAATGCATCTATTTCTGTTTTAGCATATTTAGTTTCATCGTTTGATCCTGGTAAGCGCCTTTTTACTCCACTTAGTGGTTCCATTAATTCCTAAAAATTCATCTAAACCGCCGTCTTCGCCACACTCTTCACATTCACTTGCCTCGTGTTGTCTCTCAGAGCAATGATTGTTTGATGCTAAATTATCATTATCACAATAACCGATGTCACTATCACAGTCGAAAGATAATTCTTCTAAATCATATTCCTCCAGCCCCTTTAGCCAAACATTAAGATCTGAGCCTCTCTCCGCCGTAATGGAAATTATACGTTTTTTTCTGGTATAAAACAAGAATATATATAAAAAGGACGAAAAGCTGATTCGTGTATACATCAAATAGACCAAAGCTACATTACACTGTTCCGCCAGGCAAGTGTCAACCCAGTAACTAAAATTGCTCCTTGAAGCTGGTAAATTCCCTACTTACAAAATTGAAAAAAAAGTGTAAATAAGTTACTGGTAGTAGATACGAGATGTGATCAAAAAATAATCAACAGTTTCGATCACAGCTGAAGGTTTAATTCCGCGGGCATTGTACGTACGTTTTTCAAAACTTTTTTTTCATCTTTTTGGTACACATTTTCCTGATGTATAATTGTATTTTCAGCTATTTTGAATATTTAGTTTATTGTTGACAGTTGAAAAGGTTGTACCTGTTTTTTTTTTCATTTTTTCGAGTACAACACCACATTCGAAATGTTGACAGTGGCTCTTGGCGAATCGACTATGAGTAAGACTCGAGTTTACGAGTGGTGTAAACCTTTCAAAGAAGGTCGAAAAGTTGAGGATGGCGACCGCCATGGTCGCCATAGTACATCAATTTCTGACGACAATGTGGAAGACCTAAGGAAAATGGTTCTGGAAAGTCGCCGAATCACCATGAGATCATGATGATGTCGGGATGTCCTTTGGGACATGCCAAGTAATATTTCGGAAGTTTTGTGCATGAAATGTGCAGCAGCAAAATTTGTTCCGAAACTGTTCGATGTCGACCTAAAATGACGTTGCGCATATATCGCTCAGGATTTTGCTGAGTAAAGTTGACAACGATCCAGAACTTCTAAGGAATGTTATAATAGGTGGCAAAACATGGATATACGGGTATGGCGCCGAAACCGAGGCCCTGTCGTCCCAATGAAAACTGTCTCCAGAGCCAAACCCAAAAAATAGATCGACAAGTTTGACCACATTTGAAGCTTCTCACTGTTTTCTTCTATTGCAAAGGGATAATGGATAGTGAGTTCATGCCTTATGATTGCATGATCAGTAAGGAACACTACCTGGAACTTAAGCACCATATGAGTGAAGCAATCGGATGAAAATGACCAGGACTTTGACAAAACCACTTATGGAAATTGCATCACAATAATGCTCCCGCTCACAGCTCAATGCTTGTTCGTTTTTTTTTTTTTTTTTTATCAAAAACAAAACCATTATGTCGCCTCAGCCACCGTATTTGCCGGACATGGCCCCCTGCGACTTCTTTCTATTCCCGGGGCTGAAGAGAGCCGTGAAAGGACGTCGTTTTGTAGCCACTGATGAGATAGAAAGAGAATCAGTGAAGGAGGTGAATATCATAATGAAAAGTGAATTCCAGAAGTGCTTCCAAGATGGGAAAAAGCGGCATAAGTGTATTATATCTGAGGGGGCTACTTTGAAGGAGACGCAGTTGATGTTTGTAAGTAGAGATACTTTAAGAAAAGCAAAAATTCGCATTACTTTTTTATCACACCTCATATAAAAAGTAATCCCTTCCGCAAAACATAAAGCAGTGACATGAATTACGTGAGGTGTGATGTTGATTCCAAACGAAAAATTTCACTGTGATGTAAAGTATATGCAGATATAAATAGAAAATATTTTATATTATGTAATGAGTGCTAAAAGTCTTAAATAAGTGAAATGCTGATGAAAAACATCAATCAAAAATACTTACACAAGAGGTCACACCCTCAGGGCCTCAGCATTCGTTTGCTGGATACGGGCTTTGTGAGCCTGGGGTCCTGAGCTGGGAACTGGACGCGCCGCCTGTCCTCTGTCGTTGTTAAGTTCTGGGGATGCTACAGCGACCACTGTATGGTGCGGCAGTGGAACGTTGTTTGTCACAGGGACTGGGGATCTTGGCCTGACCTCCTGGACCGCAAAGGTGGTAAAAACCTTTATGAAAAACTCCTCAACCTCAAGGTGTGCTGCACGCCGATGAGATCCATAGCTCTTGAGATTATACAGTCGTTAGTGGGAAACCTCTGTGGAAACTGCCGAACATCAGTCGTATAAGGCTTACCTAGGCATGCAGTGCACTGTCTTGGAGAACTTTTATTTCGCTAGCTTCTCATGGGGCTGAGGTGCAACCCTCGAAATTCACCTCTCCTTCCAGCGGATAGGGTGGACCACTGGTAGGTACCAACACACTATTGAACAATAGGGCTTTTGTAGCCAGTCCTCCAGACTCTGAGATTGCTCAGTCTTTCAGGCTCCAGTAACAAAACGCATGCTGGTGGCTAGAATGTGATCTTACAGTTAACTGAAATGAGGGCAGCTTTGAGAAAGTTTCATCTTTCTGCACACAAAAAGTTTTAGAGGGCATAACTGGAACTTTAAAATCTGTCAAGCGCGTGCAAAACCGCGTCCTGTTGGTAGAAATGCCTAATTCACAACAAGTGAAGAGCATCCAGAAAGCTCACTGCGTCAGAGAGTATGCAATATAAAGTGAACTGCACGTCTTGAACTACAGCAAAGGTGTTGTGGGTTACTGGGATCTGGTTGACGTTCTCCAAGAACTGAAAGCTGAGTGGTCCTAGAAAGGCATTGTTGATGTCCAGAACATAATGAAATGGGTGGATGACGATCTAGTGAAATCAGACTTGTTTGTACTGACATTCAGCAGCACGAAACATTTGTAGCACATTAAGACAGGTTTCCTACACCTCAGCGTGGAGCCTTATTCTCCCAACCCTATGCCACAATTTGACTTGCCAGCACATTGGGTACACCACCTTAGGGTGTAAGGGAGAAGCCACTTGAGGCGAATGCAGTAAGATTGCCCATGCAGAAGTTGCTTGTTCATCTCCTCCAAAGTGTGAAAACTGCTCTTGGGATCACCCTGCCTAGAGTAGGGACTGCAGTGTCTTCCTTGAAGAAAGGAAAGTATGGGAGATCAAAACATCTAAGCGTATCATGTGTGGTGAGGCCAAAAGATCTATAAGGCCATGCAGGCCCTGAAGTTCATGACCTCCTTTGTGTCTGTTCTTAAACAGCTGGTTCAGAAGACCGATACTGCTACAAAAATGGATGTTACTACTGTAAGCATTAGTATTTACATTTGTCAATCCACTTGTGCTGCTGCAGTTACTTTGAAGCCCATACTTCCTTACAGAACATCAGACAAGGCCCTGGTTGCTGGCACTGTGGAGCTCCCTGCTCCTCCACACATTCAAACTGGTCCACCAACCAGCACTGCCACTACTCATACCACCTCCGTGGCTTTATCTCTGAAAACTCCCCAGGAAAAAAAGTCTAAGATGAATGATCAGCTGCCAGTGGAGAAAGAAAATAAGCAGCCTGATGGTGTTGGCATCTCTCTCTATGACATCCCTCATGACTCATCTACAAAACCAATGGACGTTGATGTTAGCTGGGGCAGACATCTGGCACCAACACTGAGCCTCCACTCTCTACGGGTTCACCTTCATTACGGTAAGGCAGGGTGAAAGTGCAACTCCTGTGACAGATGGATCCCATATTACAGTGGAACATTAATGGGTTCAGGACACATGCAGAGGAACTGAAACTGTTAGCACAGGAATGCCCATTGAGCTTGTGTTTGCAGGAAACTCAATGCCTTTGTACTATGGGGCTATACAATCTACTGCAAGGATGACCTGACAGGAAAGGGCCAAGGGAGGAATCACTTTGTTAGTCGAAAATGCGCACCACTCCGCTGCTCTCCATCTGTCTACTCACCTGCAAGTGGTTGCAGCTGAACTTCATGGATGTCAGAGGATCACTGTTTGCTCTTTACCTCTGCAAGATGCGATTGACTCTGAGGCACTAATGGATTTTATAGAACAACTCCCCTGACCATTTCTTCTGCAGGCTGCTTTCAATGCCCATAGTGTATTATCTGGATCAAACTATACTTGCCCCAGGGGTTGAGTCTTGGAAAACCTCATGATGTCTCAGGAGCTGTGCGTCCTCAAGACAGACAGTTCCACTTGTTTTTTGCCAGCGATCACTTCCCACTGTTGTTCCACCTATTGTATGGAGGATTGCTTGAATAGAAGCCACTGAAATGGATGTTCAGGAGGGCTAACTGGATTCTGTTAGCTGGCTGGCTGTGTTTGGACACCACAACTGTATCCAGGAATGGGTGTACCATATCACATGATTTGATCTATCATGCCACTGACTTATCCATCCCAGGTCACATTAGGAGGAAACCCGTACCTTGGTGGACTGACGAGTACCATTCAGCAATCCAGGGCAATGTGCAGCTCTTTGACAGTTTAAATGCCACCCAACAGCAGACAACCTCACAGCTTTTCGAGTTGTGAGAGCCAAGGCTCAACGCGTAATTAAGGAGAACAAAGAAAAGTCACAGCAAGCCTTCCTGGACTCCATCAACCGTTCCACTTATTCTAAAAAGCATGGGAAACCATCAGAAGGATTTCCACTAAACACAGTGCTGAAACAAGGATGTCTCCAAACAACGCCCCGAAACATCATTCAGACGATGACAGCATTTTGCAGTGACTACTGCTGATGTCAGCCAGAATCTGGCGTTTTATCCCTCACTGCGATCGCAGAGAGAGGCAAGTTGGACTTAAGGTCGCACAATTCTGAATCTTAAACAGCCCTTTCTACATGTGAGAATTGGAATCGGTACTGTCTGAGACTCGTGATACTGCACCCAGTCATGACGAAATACGGTACTGCATGCTTTGACATTTGCCAGTACTGTCAAAGGAAATCCTCCTCAGAATTTTAATCTGATGTGGCAGACGGGTCACTCCCCTGGCTCATGGGGAGGGACCATTTTGATCAAACCACGAAAGGACCACACATGTCTCACTAGTTACTGCAGTATTGCCATAACAAGCTGCGTTGGAACAACAACCCTGGAGCACACAGCCATCGTCTGGTAGTTAGAGACTCTCAGTGTGGATTCTGGTCCACTGTCGACAACCCCCACCTTACTAGAGGTGGCTATTCAGCAGGATTTCCTATGTAACGATCACTTCTCAGCATGTTCTTTGATATCAGTAAGGCATACGATACTACTTGGAGACACCATATTCTCAGGCAACTCCATAAGTGGGGATTTTATGGCCACCTCTCCATCTTCACATTGTCTTTCCTGTCGAAGCGACTTTTTATATCCTGCGTTGGTGATAAGTTGTCAGTTCGTTTTGAGCAGGAGGATGATGTCCCTCGGGGCAGTGCTTTAAGTGTTACCCTCTTTGCCAAAGCCATTAACAATATCATGTGTATGATAAGGAGCCCTGTATAGTGCTCCTTATTTGTGGACGATTTTGCTGTATTTTGTTCCTCCTCCAGTGTTGCAACAGCGAGTAGTCAGATGCAACTTACAGTGCAAAGACAGGTTCTCAGTTTTCTGCAGATGAGTGTGTGTGTGTGTGTGTGTGCGCGCGCGCTCGCGTGCGTGCGCGCGCGTGCCTGCATTTCTGTTCTTGTCTTATTTTTAATTTATCTGACTTGCATATGAGGGATACCATTCTACATTTTAAAGACTCAGTGAGGGTTTTGGGCCTAATTTTTTACTCAAAACTGTTGTGGTTACCACACCCAAGAGATTTGTAAGCCAGAATCCAGAAGGCACTGAATATCTTAAAATGCCTGAAGCACATGTCCTGGGGAGCAGGCAGGATGCTTCTGATTCAGTTTTATAGGATTTTCGAGCGTTAGTGGCTAGATTATGGGTACACAGTGTATGGCTCAGCGAGGTCTTCCTACCCGAAAATTGTTGACGCTATTCTCTGTGAGGAGATTAGGCTGGCCACAGGTGCATACATGACCAGCCCTTTACCCAGTCTGTTCTGACGCTGGGGAACTGCCACTCACGATCCAGCGACAGCTTGTCATGGTGGGTCAGACATGTAAGTTCCTCACCGCTCTGACTTCACCTACATACCATACAGTTGCTCATCCACCTCTGGAACGCCTTTTCTCTAATTGTCCACGATCAACAATGCGTCTAGGATCAGTGTGCAGCGTTTGCTGGAGTCACTTGATGTGGATCATGTAAAATCCCAAATACAGGGTTTTAACCGCCTGTCACCGTGTTTACTGGAGAGGCTCAGAGTAATTTTAGATTTAGTGCAGTACTGGAGAACTCCACACCTGCATATGTTTTTAACACATTATTTTATGACATTTTAACTGGACACAACTCTATAGCTGTCTTTATGGATTTATCGAAACAGGGGGACTCAATTGGTTGCTCTGTAGTTTTTCCTTCTCATGTCCTCAAACACCAACTTCCTCAAGACTTTACTGTCTTTGATGCGGAAATATATGCGATCTTATGAGCACTGGAACAGATGAGGTGTGCTTCGAGTACTAACTTCCTTGTTTGTTCTAATTATTTGAGTGCCCTACTCTCTCTACAACACTTGTACTCAGCAGATAAAGAAGCCAGAATATCCAGGACGCACTCCTCCAACTATAATGGCTGAGGAGGGAGCTGACTTTTTGCTAGGTACCAGGGCAAATTGGTGTTGTGGGTAATGAAAGGACGGATGTAGCAGCCAAGGAGGCATGTCGTAAACCTCAGTTATTTCAATGTGCCATCCCCCAGCATGCTATCATCTTGCTGTTGAGGTACAGTCATATGTTGATGGGAAGACAAGTGGCTAGAAGTGACAGATAATAAGCTGTGTCCAGTAAAGCCCACTACGCGGCCGTGGCGCACCTCCTTTCGTCCGTGAAGGTGGGATGAGGTCCTCCTTACTCGTCTTCACATAGGCCAGTCCTCTGTCACACGGCTTCTTGCTCTGACGAAATGATTCTCAAATGTGCGGTGCTTTGTGGCGTACAGATAGCTGTGCGCAACGGTTTATTTTTGAATCAGAGGGCGGCAGCAGATTTTCCGGCAGATCTCCTCTGTATTTTAAGTGACACTGAAACGTATTTGCATAGAGTTTTAAGATTTTGTTATAGGTCCAACTTGTTTCCAATAATTTTAGGGAGATGTTTTTTATGATGACTGGATGACTGGCTCACTCATTTTTTCTTTCTTTTTTTTCCTTTCAAGTGTTCAGCCAGTCACATTTCCCCGTGTATATGTTTCAGCTCTTCTGTGCTTTTACCTCTGTTTTAATCCCAGGCATAGCTCCTTTCACTCTTCTGTTATATTAACGCCTGTGACATGGAGTGATTGTGTGGGCAACGCGAGTGAGCTGGGAGTGAGTGACTGAGTGACATTTTATAGGTTTCCTCCTCACTGTGTACAAGCACCCGTCAGCTCCGAGCCCACACACATCCACCCACCCACACCCACGCACACACACACACACACACACACACACACACACACACACACACACACACACACACACGAAAGATCACATGGAGGACATATACCATCCAGCCAAAAGGAGGGCAGCTACTCCTCGCAAAGGACAAATTCCAATAGCTACATGTCTCAGTCCATCCGTGCAGACTCCTAGCGCCTTACCCTCATTGCTGCCAAAATAACTAAATAGTGGCAATTCGTAGAGGAGTGGATGACTATTGTCATCCGCGTGACTACTCAAAGGTTACACTCATTTCGTTCCGTCCAGTTTTTGTTTGTCAGCCAGGTTTTGACTTCTCTTAAATCTGTGATAAAGCTCTCTTTGTTTACACAGAAGTTTTCTAACACTGTTATTAAGCCACGTGGATCTTTCACATCCCTTAAGGAGCTGCTCGCAACATATTAGTCTAAGGCACGTTCAATGACGTTCCTGATTTTTTTTTCCGTTTCTGCTTCACAACTTCGTTTGGGACACTGAAAATTTGAGATTGACAGCTAAGATACTTAGCAATCAGTATCCTGTCACTCCTGCTAAGCAAAAATAGTTTTCCAGCTTTCTTAATAGTCCTTATAATACACGTAGCCATTGATGCTATCGCAGCTTTACGATCACTGATAACCTACTCTGTGTTAACTGATTCGTAACGTTCAGGTTTGTTTGTTGCTAGGAGCTCTAAGACGTTACCAACATGAGTTGATTCTCCATTATACGGTTGAAGTAATTTTCGGACAACAAATTCAGAGTAACGTTACACGAATTACTGCCTCTGGCATCAGTTTTGATCGCAAGACTCTCACTCTATACCTTACAAGTTGAAGTCTCTTCCTATTACAATAACATGGTAAGAAAACTTGTTCATTAAATTCTGCAAGTTCTCTGTGACGCCGACTGACCATGCCGCCGCCGGAGAGGGTCTTGACTAAACAGAGAGCAAATATAGAGGCTAGATCATTGAGCTACAGTCACAAGGGAACCACCCAGACCTATTTATCACAGATTTCTGCGAGTCTTAGATAACCCGTAGAGCGCCGGCTGATGTGACCGAGCGGTTCTAGGCCCTACAGTCTGGAGCCGCGCGACCGCTACGGTCGCAGGATCGAATCCTGCCTCGGGCATGGATGTGTGTGAGTGATGTCCTTAGGTTAGTTAGGTTTAAGTAGCTCTAAGTCTAGGGGACTGCTGACCTCAGATGTTAAGTCCCATAGTGCTCAGAGCCATTTTTTGAACCAAACTGCTGTCATCGGTCCCTAGACTTACACACTACCACTTACGCTAAGAACGCCACAAGCACACACACACACACACACACACACACACACACACACAAAGCCATGCCCGAGGGAGGGGTCGAACCTCCGGCGGGAGAGGCCGCGCACTCCGTGACAGGGCGCCTCAAACCGCGCGGCCACTCTGCGCGGTTATACACTCCCGGAAATGGAAAAAAGAACACATTGACACCGGTGTGTCAGACCCACCATACTTGCTCCGGACAATGCGAGAGGGCTGTACAAGCAATGATCACACGCACGGCACAGCGGACACACCAGGAACCGCGGTGTTGGCCGTCGAATGGCGCTAGCTGCGCAGCATTTGTGCACCGCCGCCGTCAGTGTCAGCCAGTTTGCCGTGGCATACGGAGCTCCATCGCAGTCTTTAACACTGGTAGCATGCCGCGACAGCGTGGACGTGAACCGTATGTGCAGTTGACGGACTTTGAGCGAGGGTGTATAGTGGGCATGCGGGAGGCCGGGTGGACGTACCGCCGAATTGCTCAACACGTGGGGCGTGAGGTCTCCACAGTACATCGATGTTGTCGCCAGTGGTCGGCGGAAGGTGCGCGTGCCCGTCGACCTGGGACCGGACCGCAGCGACGCACGGATGCACGCCAAGACCGTAGGATCCTACGCAGTGCCGTAGGGGACCGCACCGCCACTTCCCAGCAAATTAGGGACACTGTTGCTCCTGGGGTATCGGCGAGGACCATTCGCAACCGTCTCCATGAAGCTGGGCTACGGTCCCGCACACCGTTAGGCCGTCTTCCGCTCACGCCCCAACATCGTGCAGCCCGCCTCCAGTGGTGTCGCGACAGGCGTGAATGGAGGGACGAATGGAGACGTGTCGTCTTCAGCGATGAGAGTCGCTTCTGCCTTGGTGCCAATGATGGTCGTATGCGTGTTTGGCGCCGTGCAGGTGAGCGCCACAATCAGGACTGCATACGACCGAGGCACACAGGGCCAACACCCGGCATCATGGTGTGGGGAGCGATCTCCTACACTGGCCGTACACCACTGGTGATCGTCGAGGGGACACTGAATAGTGCACGGTACATCCAAACCGTCATCGAACCCATCGTTCTACCATTCCTAGACCGGCAAGGGAACTTGCTGTTCCAACAGGACAATGCACGTCCGCATGTATCCCGTGCCACCCAACGTGCTCTAGAAGGTGTAAGTCAACTACCCTGGACAGCAAGATCTCCGGATCTGTCCCCCATTGAGCATGTTTGGGACTGGATGAAGCGTCGTCTCACGCGGTCTGCACGTCCAGCACGAACGCTGGTCCAACTGAGGCGCCAGGTGGAAATGGCATGGCAAGCCGTTCCACAGGACTACATCCAGCATCTCTACGATCGTCTCCATGGGAGAATAGCAGCCTGCATTGCTGCGAAAGGTGGATATACACTGTACTAGTGCCGATATTGTGCATGCTCTGTTGCCTGTGTCTATGTGCCTGTGGTTCTGTCAGTGTGATCATGTGATGTATCTGACCCCAGGAATGTGTCAATAAAGTTTCCCCTTCCTGGGACAATGAATTCACGGTGTTCTTATTTCAATTTCCAGGAGTGTATGTTCACCATATTCTCTCCTTTGTTATTTTTAAATGTCTTCTATTGTTTGTTCTATGTCTTTCGGCTGAAGAGCAGCGCATATGCTGCTGCCAGCCCGCCCCGATGGGGAATTGAAATACAACAAAGAAAAAAAAACCCAGAATCAACGAAGCCAACCCGTCGGCGTTCGACAGTGACGTGTGAAACAGCTGCGTGCGTTAGTTCCAGTACGTGTGGCAGCTTAACAGTCGCGTTACTTCTCGGGCCAAATCCAGCAGCTTGGCTCCAGATCAGTTCTGTTGGGTTCATATTGTAATGGTACAGTAACAAATGTAAAAATGCAGCATTTGTATGATGTGCCCGATGCTCTGAAAATGATTCTTTTTCATGATTCTACGATACTTATCTACATCTGTGGCAAAAAACTGTGGACATAATCCAAATAAAGAGGATTTGGTTTTTCATTTTTGCCTTAAAATTAAATTATGTTTTTTTAAAATTTAAACAACTTTATGAATAGTTTTTCATAAAACATCGATAGTTAAGAATTTGTATTTTGAAAGGGAAACAGGAAATTCGCGTCCAATATGTAATTAGAAACAGGAAGACTTGCATTATTATAAAAAAATGAGTTTTATACTTTCGAGTTGTAGGCATTTCAAATTGAACGAGGAAAAAAAATGATACTGGGATTATTTCGACCACCGCACGAATAACCGCATCCGGTTTACTATCCTTTACGCTACCGATTGCGCTCCTCGATTGTATGAGCTTGTATACGAACTGCGTTGTATACAACTCAAGCAAAACTTCAAAGCCGATTATCTCCGTAAATTTATGAAAAACATTGAGAAGAGCCTATTTCTCGGCACTTTTTAACCGTATTCCATGCGCATGTTCCACTACGGAACAGAAAGCAGCCTCAGCCATTTTCATACTGTGCATTAACAGCGCGACAATCGGAGCACAACGCACAGTGGTTGTGACTGTACACGATTTTTGAAATTAAAACTATGTAGCTAAAGAGCGATTAAGAAAAACGTTGATGGATGTTAATACATTTGAATATCTTAAGGTTTCATTTAACGTAACTTAGTCATAAGATATCTAATACATAAGTAGGACCTACTTCCAAAGCGTAACAACACCAGTGTACGCGTGCTACGGCTTCTGACCAATCATCGCGTTTGTGTTCGTTTACATCAGGCTTATTCTTATGATGAACGGATTATAGTGTCACTGTGTACCCTGGAGGGTCCCTCGTGTCATAAACTGTTCTACCAGATAAACATCTATCCAGGATATGGTCAATTATTCTTTCAAGTTTGAGCCATAGTGCTTCTACAAGCCTCTCTCCAGAGGGAGCTACGTGTACTAAATTCCTCATTGAGACACGTCAGTGGTATGTGTTTATCATTCTCTGAACATATAAATATTGATAGTTGTTTTAGTTGCCCCTTCAATAACCATTGTTGCTACGACTGCCACGTAGTCACAGACACGTTGCGATGTGGAGATACTCAAAGAGGTCAGGTCTATTTGTTGGCAGTAGTTCCAGTACATTTTAGTTGCGTGTGGGGTTCTGGACTATCTGTTTTCGGAAGTTTTCCAAGTACGAAACAATAAGTATCTAAATCGATTATTGCATGTTAAGTCTCCTCCAGTTACGACAGTATGATTGGGAACCTACATACTAGTAAACTGAGGTTTTTTCTAATGTTTTCAATTGGCAAATCTTGTGGCTGGTTATTGTTGTTGTGGTCTTCAGTCCTGAGACTGGTTTGATGCAGCTCTCCATGCTACTCTATCTTGTGCAAGCTTCTTCATCTCCCAGTACTTACTGCAACCTACATCCTGCTGAATCTGCTTAGTGTATTCATCTCTTGGTCTCCCTCTACGATTTTTACCCCCCACGCTGCCATCCAATGCTAAATGTCTGATCCCTTGATGCCTCAGAACATGCCCTACCAACCGGTCCCTTCTTCTTGTCAAGATGGCCGGCCGGTGTGGCCGTGCGGTTCAAGGCGCTTCAGTCTGGAACCGCGTGACCGCTACGGTTGCAGGTTCGAATCCTGCCTCGGGCATGGATGTGTGTGATGTCCTTAGGTTAGTTAGGTTTAATTAGTTCTAAGTTCTAGGCGACTGATGACCTCAGAAGTTAAGTCGCATAGTGCTCAGAGCCATTCTGAGATTTGCTAGGGTATTCCTGCAGATCATTTATCGTGTCTTCAAGCTGTCAAGTGAGATACGAACAGTGGCCAACAAACAGAACAGTGAATAGAATTATCATGTATGGACAGAGACCACCTTCGAAAAGATTTAACAGCGTACTGTTCGTTTGGAACTGTTATTCAAAAAGTACGTCAAGACAGAAGATCAGTTTTTGTCCAACTTAAGTTCAGGGAGCACGATTTAGTTTGTGTTCATGGAACTGCAGTCAATGCAGGACAGATATGCTAAACCTGTGTTCTACAATTGCTATAACCAGTGTTACTTGTTGTTGTTGTTGTTGTGGTCTTCAATCCTGAGACTGGTTTGATGCAGCTCTCCATGCTACGCTATCCTGGGCAAGCTTCTTCATCTCCCAGTACCTAATGCCACCCACATCCTTTTGATTTTGCTTAGTGTATTCATCTCTTGGTCTCCCTCTACAATTTTTACCCTCCACACTGCCCTCCAATACTAAATTGGTGATCTCTTGATGCCTCAACACATGTCCTACCAACCGATCCCTTCTTCTAGTCAAGTTGTGCCACAAACTTCTCCCCAATCCTATTCAATACTTCCTCATTAGTTATGTGATCTACCCATCTAATCTTCAGCATTCTTCTGTAGCACCACATTTCGAAAGCTTCTATTCTCTTCTTGTCCAAACTATTTATTGTCCATGTTTCACTTCCATATATGGCTACACTCCATACAAATACTTTCAGAAACGACTTCCTCACACCTAAATCTATACTTGATGTTAACAAATTCCTCTTCTTCAGAAACGCTTTCCTTGCCATTGCCAGTCTACATTTTATATCCTCTCTACTTCGACCATCATCAGTTATTTTGCTCCCCAAATAGCAAAACTTCCTTACCACTTTAAGTGTCTCATTTCCTAATCTAATTCCCTCAGCATCATCCGTCTTAAATCGACTACATTCCATTATCCTCGTTTTGTTTTTGTTGATGTTCATCTTATAACCTCCTTTGAAGACACTGTCCATTCCGTTCAACTGCTCTTCCAAGTCCTTTGCTGTCTCTGACAGAATTACAATGTCATCGGCGAACCTCAAAGTATTTATTTCTTTTCCATGGATTTTAATACCTACTCCGAATTATCCTTTTGTTTCCTTTAATGCTTGCTCAATATACAGATTGAATAACATCGGGGATAGGCTACAACCCTGTCGGCAGTTACTTTTCACTAGAAATTCAGGTCACACAAAAGCTAATGCACGAAATGAGTGCACGAAAACTAAATATAAATAAACACTAGTCAATCAGATAAAAATACAAATAATATTAATTTCATCATAGAAGTTCTCGAGAAAAGCACTGAACTAAACCAAATACTATGTACTAACACAAGACTGCTCCTGCTGCTGCTACAGTAGTCCGCCCCTCTCGCTTAGGTGGCTGGTCCTACACTGAGTGTGGCTGTGTTGTGCTACTTCGCGCACGTTTGCCTTCACTATACCAGGACTTCATGTTGACCGTTATTCTTTCAGTGGAACACAGGCCTCCGATTCCATCCCAAACTTGGAATTATTGCACTTGTTTGGGTTGCAGTTCAAGATGTGCTTGACGTGTAAAGTTATAAGTGTATGAGGAATCAGGGAACTAAATAACACTATCCACGATGAAAACATTTACATTGATTGGATTAAGAACGGAGAATAGTTATTTTTTCGCTTACTGACTGTGCAGTAAACAACGTTTGTAACACCCCACCCGTCACTTAGCTGGTTTTGGCGTGTGTTCACCCCAACTAATTGACTAACAGATCAACAGAGAGTTCAAAACTGCCGCAATATCGGGTAACACAAAAAAGTAATATGGCCCTGTGACCCCTGATTGAACTGGGGTGGCAGTGTTGACATTAATTTATGCAGAATTGATCACTTTTAATTAAAAAGGGGTTCACATTGATGTTATATTCAGCTATTGAACACCAGATGCAAATGTTGAACATAAAATTAATTAAGAAAGTGACTTGGGATTTCAAGTACTTGATTGAAAACAGATGCAGTCGATTAGCACAAATTTATTTTAACTCCTGACCTTCAATCATCACATTACAAGACTCTCCTATCAGGCAGTGGTAATAAATTGCGTTTGCGTGGAGTAAAGGACGATAACTCAAAAGTAATTCCTATCAACTGACCCAGGCGTAATGCGAAGTGCGAGAAGAATTCTACAATACACGGCCCATGAAACCCTCATGGAAACTTTGCCGACGTGATCCAACAAATTAATCAGTGGCCGGAGAGGGCGCAATATCACCGAATACAGCGTGGCGGAGCGGCGTCGTTGTGGAGACGTCGGCCGACCTCATGGTGCTGCAAGGCTGCGGTCGTCTATTCACTCTTGCTCAGTATATAGCTGAACCAAAACTTCCTATCTCCAAGCTCAATCGTTCCATTTGCTAGGTCCTAAACTGCAGAGATGGTTTCCCAGACAAGCTGAGTAAAGAATGCCACGTCCGCCCTCTAGGCAAGCTGGGAACAGAAGACCTCTACAGGGACTTCTCCCAGTCCACTCTTCGCCTCGGTTTCCCCTCCAGGAAAATCACTTACGCCAATTGCAGCGCAAGTCGTGTTAATTATGCGTCACTTCCCAGTGCTGACCAATGCCTGGTCTGGAAGTGAACAAATTCCCACAAAATTTCCCTTCCTCTCAACTTCTTCTATTTTTAGCTCCTCCCAGGCCACCCATCAAGGTTAGCGTCTGCACAACACCAAGTTTTCCGGAATTCTGACTCCCAGGAGAGTACTTCAAATCCCTTGGTCCTACATTCCCATCGGAGGCCGGCGTATTTCATTCTGTCGCTCTTCACCTGATTTACTTCAGACTCTGTGGATCATGAATTCAGTGTGAAGTTGCTGTAGTCATGAACACACATATTTTGACCTCTGTTGACCACTCCACCGCAGCTTTGCACGACTTTCTCGCATGTTTCACTGAAAACAGGATGCGGACATTTATCAACAGGTGTACGTGTTCCCGGTACACCAGCATGGGGTCAACCACCAACTCACTGTCACTCATCTTAAGGCGGCTGGAGGCCGCGTCGTGTTACTGCTTTCTCAAGAGTTTGATCCGACCTAAGCTGCCTATTGTCGCTTCCCTTCGCCGCTCCCCAGCCGCGCGCCGCGGTCAACTCTGTATACTAACCTCCAGTAAATCGACGCATTTCCACAAAGTTTTTCATGTCGTGTGAATTACTTTAAAACCATCACCCAACATTAATTATTCCAATACGTCCATACTATACCCTTGTGCCTTGTCAGTCATTTTTGTTCAGCCCTACTGTTCGCTCAACGTGAGTTAGGTGATTTTTAATGACTTCATGTAAGGGGCATAGTTCTTGCCATCTTACACTTTCTATCCATCTTAGTTTTCTTTCATCTTTGGCAATTATGATCTTTAATACAAAATTTAGAACAAAGGCAAAGCAGACTAACTCAGTGGAAGAACAAATACAACTTTATTCAATGAAAAAAAAAACCGTTTGTTTTGAATACCGTCACAATTGGTTTTAGCTGTGTCATTTCTTCTAGGAAACAAACTGTTGCTTCCACACAAATTGCGGTCGTTTAAAGCCGCTCGTCGACACAACTGACACAGTTGACTTGCGTTTGCGGGGGTTTTAAGAGCACGATTGCCGCAGCTGGCCAGTGTGTGGCGTAAGTAAAGCTCTGTAGACAGAGCCTTAGGCCTAATCTGGTGGGCAATCCAGGGAATAGTTTTTCTGAGTCTTCAGTATTCTGACTGGTTTAATGCGGCCCACCACCAATTCCTCTCTTGTGCCAACCTCTTCATCTCAGAGTAGAACTTGCAATCTACGTCCTCAATTATTTGCTGGATGTATTCCAATCTCTGTCTTCCTCTAGAGTTTTTGCCCTCTTCAGCTCCGTATAGTGCCCTGGAAGACATTCCCAGATGTCTTAACAGATTTCCTGTCACACTGTCTCTTCTCCTTGTCAATGTTTTCCACATATTCTTTTCCTCTCCGATTCTGTGCAGAACCTCCTCATTTCTAAACTTATCAATCCAATTAATTTTCAATATTCGCCTGTAGCATCACATCTCAAATGCTTCGATTCTCTTCTGTTCCGGTTTTCCCACAGTCCATGTATCACTACCATACAATGTTGTGCTCCAAGCGTACATTCTCAGAAATTTCTTCTTCAACTTAAGGCCTATGTGTGATACTCGTAGACTTCCCTTGGCTAGGAATGCCCTTTTTGCCATTGCTAGCGTGCTTTTGATGTCCTCTTTACTCCGTCCGCCATTAGTTATATTGCTGCCTAAGTAGTAGAATTTCTTAACTTCATCTACTTCGTGACCATCAATCCTGATGTTAAGTTTCTCGTTATTTCCATTTCTGCTACTTCTCATTGATTTCGTCTTTCTTCAGTTTACTCTCAATTCATATTCTATACTCATAAGACTGTTCATTCCATCTAGGAGATCATGTAATTCTTCTTCACTCACTCAGGATAGCAATCTCATCAACGAATCTTATCATTGATATTCTTTCACGTTGAATTTTAGTTCCACTCCTGAAACTTTCTTTTATTTCCATCATTGCTTCTTCGATGTACATATTGAACAGTAGAGGCGAAAGACTACATCTCGGTTTTGCACGCTATTCAATCAGAGCACTTCATTCTTGGCCGTCCACTCTTATTATTCCTTCTCGGCTCTTGTATATTACCCATCTTTCCCTATAACTTACCCTATTTTTCTCAGAATTTCGAACATCTTTCACCATTTTACATTGTCGAAGGCTTTTTCCAAGTCAACTAATCCTATGAACGTGTCTTGAGTTTTCTTTAATCTTGCTTCCATTATCAATTGGACCATCAGAATTGCCTTTCTGGTGCCTTTACCTCTCCTAAAGCCAAACTGATCGTCATCTAACACGTCCTCAACTTTCTTTTTCCATTCTTCTGTATATTATTCTTGTAAGTAACTCGGCTGCATGAACTGTTAACTGTTTGTGCGATATTTCTCGCACTTGCCAGCTCTTTCGGTCTTCGGAATTGTGTGGATGACATTTTTCCGAAAGTCATATGGTACAATACGTTGATCTGCATATCCAATCAAGAGAGGTCTTCGCAGTTCATTACTTCCCTAGATACTTTACGACTTTCTCGAGCGAGACGAATTTCCATCCCTAGTAGCAATATTAGATGATGACAGGATACGAATATGTCAAAAACCAAACGTTCTCTTTATTATCTATATGAAAAGACATAATTCAAGTCAGCAGCTGAGGGAAATGGTTGTAAATGTTGACAGTATATTGCTACAGCCAGTCAAGCACTCCTATCACAGACCTACAACACATATAAAAAGACCCTCATCGGACTCACAGGACAAGAAGCAATTTGAAAGTCAACAAAAAATACCACTCAAGGTGCCTAGCATGTATAAGTGAAACAAGTTTGGCACAAGCAAGTAGCACGGAATATTCATTACCTACATGATAAAGCGTGATAGGAGTCTTTTGTACAATCATTCGCTTGTATCTCTTTGTCTATAACACCATTCACGTGACCCGTATTTTTAGCAAAACAGTACACTAGCCATAGCTCTCTTTGTATGAGTGGTTCCTCAGACTTAAAATCCCTATTACGCAAGCGAGTGTCTTGTCCTACCCGACTAGCTAGGTCAGAGAGAGCTGCAGCGCCGTGGCGATTGATTACTGTAATGTCCGCGAGTGAGAAAAGCCTGTTCCTGACTTGAAGAGAATTGATCGACGCAAATATATTATAGGATGTTACGTCTTAATTTCAGTGATACTTCCGAAATAATTTTTTAAAAGTATATTTACTGGTTTATTTAACCTGACAAGATTAGGGCCTCTAGGCCCTCTCGTACATCTAACCAGGCATTCTACATATTTTGCATGACATCTATTTCAATAAATGTTTTATCCTACATTTACAAATTAAAAATTAGAATAGTACAAATAAAGAAAAACATGCACAGCTTTCACATTTGTACATCGCTGGAGCGCCAGAGAAACTGGTATAGGAATGCGTATTCAAATACAGAGATTGTAAGCAGGCAGAATAAGCCTACGGCTTACTTGACTTAATTCCTTTGGCCCTTATGGGGGCATAGGTCATCCAGGAGAACTCGCCATCCGTCTCTGTCTTTGGCCATTTGCCTCAATTCTGCCCAGGTCTTGCCAACTCTTTTTGCTTCCCCTTCCACTGTCCTCTTCCATGTGGCCTTTGGTCTTCCTCTCTTCCTTGTTCCCTGGGGATTCCAATCGAATGCTTTTTTCTCGATGGCTCCATCTGGTTTTCTTAAGGTGTGCCCCACCCAGCCCCACTTTCTCTCTCGTATCTGGTCTTCTATAGGTATATGGTTTGTTATTCGCCAGAGCTCCTTATTACATTTTTTTTTCTGGCCACCAGATATTCATGATGCGTCGAAGACATCTATTTATGAAGCTTTGTAGCTGGGATGTTATCTTTTTATCCATTTTCCAGCTTTGACTGGCGTACAAAAGGACAGCCTTCACATTTGTATTAAAAATACGGATTTTTGTTTTGTACGTGATATTTCTATTTTTCCATATTGGATACAATTGTATGAAGGCAGCATTTGCCTTTTTAATGCGGTTTTTCACGTCATCTCCAGCTCCACCATCTTCCGCCACTATACTACCCAGATACAGGAATGAGTTGACAGTCTCCACCCGCTGCTCGCCTATTAACAATGGCACCTCCATGTTCCCTGAATTTACTCTCATTTTCTTTGTTTTGCCTGTATTCATCTTGAGGCCAGCAGTCTCTGCTTCTTCTTTCAGCAAGTTTAATTTAGCTTGCATATCAGTCAGCCTTGGAGTTAATAAAACTATGTCGTCTACAAAATCCAAATCCTCCAGACGTTCGTGGATCCCCCACTGGATTCCTCGTCTCCTGCCTGCTGAGACTCTTCTCATAACAGAGTCTAGAACGAGTAGAAAAAGTGTTGGTGACAAAATGCAACCCTGCCGGACTCCAGTATTACTTTTATGGGCTCTGTCATATCTCCCTTATGGAGTACGCAGCATTTGTAGCCATCATATAGATCTTTTATGATGTTTAAGATCTTCTGTGGTATGCCATACTTCCGCAACACCTGCCAGAGCACTTTATGCTTCACGGAATCGAAGGCCTTTTGAAAATCAATGAATGCCAGGTACATGGTTGCTTGGAATTCTTTGCTTTGCTCTAAAATGATCCTAAGAGTGTTAATAAGATCAACACAACTGCGTTGCGCCCTAAAACCGGCCTGTTCTTTACGCAGTCGCTTTTCAAGGGATTCTTTAATTCTGTTTAAAATAATTCTGGTGAGGACCTTACTGGGCACTGACAACAATGTAATACCACGCCAGTTGTCGGACAAATTTCCCTTTTTTGGGAGCTTTACCACCAAACCATTTTTCCACTCCTTTGGAGATTTCTCTTCAAGCCAAATATGCTTCAGCAAAGGATGGAGCATTTTAACAGTACTTTCAATATCGGCTTTTAAGAGCTCCGGTGCTATGTTGTCTAGGCCTCGAGCCTTTGTATTTTTTTAGTGTTTTCAAGGCAATCCTAATTTCGCCCATTGTGGGGCACTGCAAATTTATATCTTGATCTTCTTCGACTTCCTCTGGAACATCTCTTACCTGTTCCTCTAGTCTTCACAATTTAACAGTTCCTTGAAGTGCTCCTCCCATCTCTGTAGCTGTGCCTGTTGAGTTGTAAGCATCACCCCATCCTTGTTCTTAACTGGTCCTTCATGTCTGAAGTTCTTCCTTGACAACCGTTTGGTAATATTGTAGAGCTCTTTCGTATTTCCTTGTCTTGCTGCCTCTTCTGCTAATTTTGCTTGTTCATCTATCCATTTCCTTTTATCTCGGCCTAGCAATGTTTTCACTGTTTTGTTCGCCTCCATGTATTCTTTATACGCTTCAATCTTCCGCGCTCTTGTCTTACAAAAATTTAATTTAAGTTTTAGTTCTTTCCTATGGCTGATTTCATTCCACGTAGCATCGGAGATCCATTCCTTCCTTTGATGTGCCTTAAATCCTAAGATTTTTTCTCCCACATCTAAATAACTGTCTTTGATTTTTTGCCAGCATGTTTCAATTCCCTCTTCCATGAAGTTTTCTTCAGAGAGGACCTTGAATCTGTTTTGTAGTTCAAGGGCAAATGTTTCTTTGATCTGTTGGTCTTTTAATCTTGCCACATCTATTTTCTTGCACCTGTGATTGAGCTTGGTTCTATTTGCCACTATTTTCAGTCTGAATTCCGCCAAAACTAGGTGGTGGTCACTTCCAACGTCTGCCCCTCTTCTATTTCTGACATCTAACAGAGAGTGTCGGAACTTGCGGCTTGTAACTATGTGGTCTATTTGATTTTCGGTAACGTGGTCTGGAGAAACCCACGTTATCTTATGGCAGTTACGATGTGGAAACAATGTGCCTCCAATGACTAGGTCATGTTCAGCGCATGTATCTATCAACATTTCACCATTTACATTCCTGATCCCCATTCCATGCACGCCCATGATATGTTCAAGCCCTTCATTTTCTGAACCAACTTTTGCGTTCAAGTCACCCATTAAAATTTTTATGTCCCTAGAATTTGTTTGTCTAAGGACTCCGTTTAGCTTTGTATAAAATGCATCTTTTAATTCTCCTTTAGATATTTCAGTAGGTGCATAGCATTGAATTACAGTGACATATCGCAAATTTGTTTCAAAGCGTGCGATTATTATCCGTTATGAGACTGGTTTCCACTCCAGTAAGCTCTTCCTGCTGCTTTTAGATAGTAAGAGCCCTACACCATTCCTATGCATCGCGTCCTCGCCTATTATTATTATCAGTTACTGCAGCTACAAGAGCAGTTATCAAGACTTAAGTGAGTTTGAAAGTGGTGTTATACTCGGCGCACGAGCAACTGGACACAGAATCTGCGAGGGAGTGATGAAGTGGGGATTTTTCCCGTTCGGCCATTTCATGAGTGTACCGTGAATATCAGAATCCGGTAAAACATGAAATCTCCGACATCGCTGCGGCCGGAAAAAGATCGTGTAAGAACGGGACCAACGACGACTGAAGAGAATCGTTCAACATGACAGAAGTGCAGCCCTTCCGCAAATTGCTGCAGATTTCCGTACTGGGTCATCAACAAGTGTCAGCATGCGAACCACTCAACGAAACAATATCGATATTAGATCTACATCTACATCTACATTTACATCCATACTCCGCAAGCCACCTCACGGTGTGTGGCGGAGGGTACCTTGAGGCCTACTCGTGTACCCTCGATGACTGCACGACACAAAGCTTGACGCCTTGACTGGGCCCGTCAACACCGACATTTTGACTGGAAACATATTGCCTGGTCGGACGAGTCTCGTTTCAAATTGTATCGAGCGGATGGACGTGTATGGGTATGGAGACAACCTCATGAGTACATAGACCTACATGTCAGCAGGGGACTTTTCAAGCTGGTTGAGGCTCTGTAATGGCATGGGGCGTGTGCAGTTGGAGTGGCATGGGACACCTGATACGTCTAGATACGATCTGACAGGTGACAAGTACGTAAGCATACTGTCTGATCACCTGCATCCACTCATGTCCACTGTGCATTCTAACGGACTTGGGCAATTGCTGCAGGACAGTGGGACACCCCTAACTTCCAGAATTGCTACAGAGTGGTTCCAAGAACGCTCTTCTGAGATTAAATACTCCCGCTGGCCACGTGTGTCAGTTCCCTCCAGCAGTACTTCAGGCATTAGTCAAATCCATGCCACGTCGTGTTGCGGCACTTCTTCATGCTCGCGGGGGTCCTACACGATATTAGGCAGGTGTACTAGTTTCTTCGGCTCTTCAGTGTAAAAAGAACAGCAATATTTAGAAGTTACAGCAAGGTGGGTTTTTAATTATGTGTGCTAGAAGCAGTGGGAGTGAGAGAAAGGCGTGGAGGAGGGTGAGCGAGAGAAAAATGGTAACACACCGTTAAACCGTCGACAAACGGGACGAATTAGCCAACGCTGAAGTGGCTCTGTGCGAGTTTTGTGTTGTTACTTCCTGCTATTTCACGTTGGGGAGCCATTTCGTCACGTGAAACACAAAATAGGTTCTGTTATACGAGGGCCGTTCAGAAAGTAACCTCCGGTTGATTGAAAAAAATACACCAAGTTAAATAAAAATATTTTAATAAATACATCTTACAACTACATCTTTGCACTATTTTTCTACATAGTCTCCATAGCGATTGAGGCACTTATCGTATCTCTTCACAAGCTTTGAAATTCCTTCTGCATAAAAATCACCGCTTGTGCCTGGAGCCAGCCTGTGACCGCATCTTTGACCTCTTCGTCGTCATCAAACCGCTGTGACCCGAGCCATTTCTTCAAATGCATGAAGAGGTGATAATCACTTGGCGCCAGGTCTGGGCTGTAAGGTGGATGGTTGATAACGTCCCACTTGAAGGACTCAAGAAGGGCCGTTGTTCTGCGAGCAGAGTGAGGACGGGCGTTATCGTGCAAAAAAAACGATACCGGAAGTCAGCATACCACGGCGTTTGTTCTGTATAGCCCGTCGTAACTTTTTTATTGTTTCACAGTACACGTCTTGATTAATGGTCATACCACGTTCCATGAATTCAACCAACAACACCCCTTTGGCATCCCAAAACTCCGTTGCCATCAGTTTTCTGGCAGAAAAACCTTGCGAGGCTTTTCTTGGTTTGGTAGGCGAATTTGAATGTGACCACATCTTTGATTGTTCTTTTGTCTCAGGGTTCACGTACTTAATCCAGGTTTCGTCACCGGTCACGATTCTGTTTAACAATTGTTCTCCTTCATCCTCATAACGTGACAGAAAGTCTAATGCAGAGGCCATTCTTTGAGTTTTGTGGTGGTCGGTAAGAATTTTGGGCACCCAGCGTGCACAGAACTTACGGTAACCCAATCTTGCTGTCACTATCTCGTACAAGAGAGTCTTAGAAATCTGTGGAAAACCAGTAGACAACTCCGACATTGAGAAACGTCGATTTTCACGAACTTTTGCATCAACTGTCTGAACGAGTTCGTCAGTCACCAATGATGGTCTACCACTCCTCTCTTCATCATGAACGTTTTCTCGTCCACTTTTAAATAAACGTACCCATTCACGGACAACTCCTTCGCTCATAACTTTTGGTCCGTACACGGCACAAAGCTCACGATGAATAGCTGCTGCAGAATATCCTTTGGCTGTAAAAAACTTTATGACAGCACGCACTTCACATTTGGCGGGGTTTTCTTTTGCAGCACACATTTCAAACTGCCACAAAAACTAAACTAGCGCAGGTACGACGTTCACTCGACCACGGCTTGATGCCGACTGACCTGTTGAGTGCGTGAACGCACAGATGGCGTCGCTACTCCCCCCACAACCCGCACTGTGACCAATCGGAGGTTACTTTCTGAACCGCCCTCGTATTTAGGCAACGTGTCACGTAATGTAGAACCAACAGGGAGCAAGAACACTCCATACGACACACGCAGAAAGCATATTGTATTTGTCGTGTTCAGTAGAAGCCCATATTTGGTAGGTTTTATGTTACACGCTACACGCCATGAATATATGCTGTTTCTAAAAACCGGTACACTGAAAGTATCGAGAACGAATCGTTATTGGCACGATTTGTTATAACACCGCGCGACCGCTACGATCGCAGGTTCGAATCCTGCCTCGGGTATGGATGCGTGTGATGTCCTTAGTTTAGTTAGGTTTAAGTAGTTCTAAGTTCTAGGGGACTGATGACCTCAAATGTTGAGTCCCATAGTGCTCAGAGCCATTTGAACCATTTGTTATAATAAAATGGCGGGAAACGTCATATTAATAGTTGAAGAATTTTCGTTTTTAGTTATTTTTGCATTATAAATCGCGTGTTTGAGTGTAAAGCTGTCGGCACAAGGGGCGAGGCAGCTAATGTTGACACACATGGAGACGGGATATGCAACGACGAGACACAGCGCCGTTGGCTCAAGGCATGAAATGGTTGACGTGATTTTGCGCTCTTAGCGCTCTCCAGCGGCGTTTGTCAGCTCTTTTTGGCTTGGAAACCATACAGTTTATTCCCAAAACGGAACACGCTTAGAATTCCTACATTAGTTCACCACATCGAAAAAACTCACCCTTGACAGAGAGCACACTTATGTAAACATAATATCTAATTTTACAGAAATGCCAAGATGGAAAAAAAGAACTTGTGTATAGCAGAACACGAATCCTTTACCGATCTAGCGTTGGTTCTGTAATGTGGTGTCTCAACCAGTTAAATATTCTGAAACTGTATTACTAATGATGCTGTATTTTATGTTACAGTCTTCTATAGGCTTTAATGGCCGAAATGTTATTAACTGACTCTGAATCATAACAAATTCTAACACGCACAACACGGTTGTCATGAATCTTCAATGGACCATTGCCTTAAAATGGCTTACTCTAATAAAATGCAGGTTATAACGCAAAGAATGAAGTTCTTTAACTTCTAACATTACGTTTCCCGGCATCTTATTACAGCAAATTGTACCAATAACGATTCGTTCTCAAGACATTCGATAGGGTGTAACACACAAAACAAAATCCATTGAACATGGGCTTCTACTGAACGTGGCAGCTGGCCGCTGTGACCGAGCGGTTCTGGGCGCTTCAGTCCGGAACATCGCTGCTGCTGCGGTCGCAGATTCGAATCCTGCATGGATGTGTGTGTCGTCCTTAGGTTAGTTAGGTATAAGTAGTTCTAAGTCTAGGGGACTGATGACCTCAGATGTTAAGTCCCATAGTGCTCAGAGCTATTTGAACATGGCAAGTACAGTGGGGCGTCTTACTTCCTGTGTGTGACGTAGGGAGCAATCTTGCTCCCTATTGGTTCTACTTTACGTGGCAAGTTGGCGAAATATCGCAGAACTTGTTTTGTGTTTCACATGACAAAATGGCTCCTGCGCGTGAAATAGCAGGAAGTGACGTCACAAAACTCGTATAGCGCCACGTGAACGTTAGCTAACTCGTCTCGTTTTCCGATAGCTTAAGCCATTTTAAGGCAACAGTTAATTGAATATTCATCAAAACGCGTCGTTCCTGTTAGCATTTGTTATAATTAAATGTCAGTTAATACCATTTCGTCCATTAAAGCCTTTAGAGAACTGTAACATAAAAAATGGAAATGAGCGTATGGCATTGTGGGCCGGGAGTCCCCCATTCGGGGAAGTTCGCCCGCCGATGCCAAGTACTTATTGCATTTGACGCCACATTGGGCAACTTGCGCGTCGGAGATGGGGATCAAATGAAGATACGGACAACACAACACCCAGTCCCTGAGCAGAGAAAATCTCCTGCCCCAGCTGGGAATCGAACCCGGGCACCTCGGCGTGGCATTCCGCTGCACTGACCACTTTCTCTTTTTTTTCTGTTCGTTGTATTTGGTTGTAGCGGGCGTCTCATGACATCCGTTGAAGTTCGTTGTTGATCGTTTCACTCAGTCATTTTTTTTGCTACTGAGACCAGCCAGCTCTTTGACCGAAACGTTGAGCTACCGTGCCTGTATCACTCAGCTAACGGGGACAGATTGTAACATAAAATATGATGTTATCAGTAATAGAGTTTCAGCATAGTGTAGTTGGTTTAGGCGCCAAGTCACACAACCGCAGAGGGTTCGTGATCTGTTTCCTGCAAGCTCGTTTTTTCTTGACTTCACGCTTCTGCTATATTTGATGTTATACTAACGTAAGTGCACACTCTGTCAGGACCGAGTTTTTTTGACTTGGTGAACTTTTATAAGCTGATGTCCTCACTGAGTGGAGACATCTGTTTCACCTTTGTCTTATTACAGATTCATCGATATTGAAGTTTTTGTATATGTATTGCACATACAGAACAACATGACTAGCATATGGTTAAGAGTGGAAATGTGCGTTTTATTATAGCTAAAACAGGAATTACACTACTGGCCATTAAAATTGCTACACCAAGAAGAAATGCAGATGATAAACGGGTATTCATTGGACAAATACATTATACTAGAACTGACATGTGATTACATTTCCATGCAATTTGGGTGCATAGATCCTGAGAAATCAGTACCCAGAACAACCACCTCTGGCCGTAATAACGGCCTTGATACGCCTCGGCATTGAGTCAAACAGAGCTTGGATGGCGTGTACAGGTACAGCTGCCCATGCAGCTTCAACACGATACCACAGTTCATCAAGAGTAGTGACTGGCATATTGTGACGAGCCAGTTGCTCGGCCACCATTGACCAGACGTTTTCAATTGGTGAGAGATCTGGAGAATGTGCTGGCCAGGGCAGCAGTCGAACATTTTCTGTATCCAGAAAGGCCCGTACAGGACCTGCAACATGCGGTCGTGCATTATCCTGCGAAATGTAGGGTTTCGCAGGGATCGAATGAAGGGTAGAGCCACGGGTCGTAACAAATCTGAAATGTAACGTCCACTGTTCAAAGTGCCTTCAATGCGAACAAGAGGTGACCGAGACGTGTAACCAATGGCACCCCATACCATCACGTCGGGTGATACACCAGTATGGCCATGACGAATACACGCTTCCAATGTGCGTTCACCGCGATGTCGCCAAACACGGATGCGACCATCATGATGCTGTAAACAGAACCCGGATTCATCCGAAAAAATAACGTTTTGCCATTCGTGCACCCAGGTTCGTCGTTGAGTACACCATCGCAGGCGCTCCTGTCTGTGATGCAGCGTCAAGGGTAACCGCAGCCATGGTCTCCGAGCTGATAGTCCGTGCTGCTGCAAACGTCGTCGAACTGTTCGTGCAGATGGTTGTTGTCTTGCAAACGTCCCCATCTGTTGACTCAGTGATCGAGACGTGGCTGCGCGATCGTTACAGTCATGCGGATAAGATGCCTGTCATCTCGACTGCTAGTGATACGAGGCCGTTGGGATCCAGCACGGTGTTCCGTATTACCCTCCTGAACCCACCGATTCAATATTCTGCTAACAGTCATTGGATCTCGGCCAACGCGAGCAGCAATGTCGCGATACGATAAACCACAATCGCGATAGGCTACAATCCGACCTTTATCAAAGTCGGAAACGTGATGGTACGCCTTTCTCCTCCTTACAGGAGGCATCACAACAACATTTCACCAGGTAACGCCGATCAACTGCTGTTTGTGTATGAGAAATCGGTTGGAAACTTTCCTCATGTCATGACGTTGTATGTGTCGCCACCGGCGTCAACCTTGTGTGAGTGCTCTGAAAAACTAATCATTGGCATATCACAGCATCTTCTACCTGTCGGTTAAATTTCGCGTCTGTAGCTCGTCATCTTCGTGGTGTAGCAATTTTAATGGCCAGTAGTGTATATGTACGTCCCTTTTTGTTAACAAACTATATACGGTTTTCGAGACATGTAAAGCCGGGAACTGCTACTGGAGAGCACTGAGAGAGCCATGTGCCAACAGCTGCATGGGGGCTTAATTAAATAAAATGCAAATATTTTTAGTTAGCTGTAAGTCCGATTACGCTGTTTCGTAAACGGTTGGCCCTGACTAGTTTTAGTACGCAATCTGACTGCATAGAACAACAACAATGAATGAAATGAAAATTTCCTGTTAACACAATTAATTAATTAAGTCCCCAGCAACTATAAAACCTACGAAACCAAAACACAAGTGTAATTGTTCTGTGTGTGGGAGTGTGACTCAACGTACACATCTGGCACGGTTCTTCTTCAATAAGACAAGAAATTTTAAATATCATTTATGGTTCAAATGGCTCTGAGCACTATGCGACTCAACTGCTGAGGTCATCAGTCGCCTAGAACTTAGAACTAATTAAACCTAACTAACCTAAGGACAGCACACAACACCCAGCCATCACGAGGCAGAGAAAATCCCTGACCCCGCCGGGAATCGAACCCGGGAACCCGGGCGTGGGAAGCGAGAACGCTACCGCACGACCACGAGATGCGGGCAAATATCATTTATACTGAAGTAATTAAAAAAATAGAAATACTATAATTGCGCAAGAAAACCAGAATTACACTCTAATACAAGAACACAAGCCAGATGATTTGTTGACTGAACCTGTAATGACGCATTATTTAAGACATTGAGATAATAAAAAGAAAAGGAAAATTTTTTTTCTTTTACCTTCATATATTGACGAAAAGCACTCTAATCATTACAATATTTCCACACCGACTCGTTACTATCACATCTCAACAAGAACTTTTCAGTATCACATCTCAGCAAGCACTCCCTGCTACGAGTTCTCAACAAGCACTTTTCACTAGCACATCTCAACAAGCACTCTCTGCTACGAGTTCTTAAGAAGCACTGACTACTACGAGTTCTCCCCAAGCACTGCCAGTGGAGGCGGCTGAATAATACTCTTTGGCGCAATCTCTGGCGCTGTGGCTCAGTGTAGCCACCTTTCACAGCACAGTGTCACGTAACGTTGGATATCCTGCCCGCATGCACGTCAGTGTTAGCTGCTTTGTCCCGTATGTCAACCGCTTTAAAGAACATAATAGGAAAGGAGACAGTGTGACTTGCGGAGAAAGGTCATAACTTGGTGAAGATACGGAAAGAATACGGAAGATAGGAGCATTGGCTTTGCTATTTGAGAGGGGAAAGTTGGCCTTAAAAGTTAATTTTTGGGGATAACATTATGGGGGTGACGGAAGGAAAGGCTTTAAATTCTTAAAGCTAACAGGGCATTGAACTGTATGTAGAGTGCACTGCAGCTTATTAGAGAGCAGTGGCAGCGAAAGAGTTTGCGAATGTTTTTATTTAGTGATCAGTCACAGATAAGATACTAGGTAAGTGGGATCTTATGTTTCGATTATGGTGACGTGAAGGGTATTTAATCTCTCATGCGAGGTAATGTGGTGCCTGCACACTGAGGAGCCGGTGACATAGACGTAGCGTGTGGTAGCCACGCAATTGGTCTGGCCACAGCCACCCTAACTATGAATGACTGACATGGTCATATCGACGGATGTTCAGATGTGATGCACACAAGTATTCTCGGTTGGTTTTATCCGTCTTATGTTTTCACTGTCAGCGCCATCTTGAATTGCATCGCAGTAATAGAGTTTCGGTAGAACGAGTGCTTGCACGAGTTTACGTTTCACATCCTGTGGAAACACCATTCAAAAATTAGAAGCAAACGGAAGTCTCGGCATATTACGGCAGTATTATCCATCCAGTTGAGATGCTCTTCCAAAGTTACAACCAAGTTTTTGACTGTTTTCTATTATGGTTAATTTCTGATCGAGTACTGAGATTATGTGTGTCTTTTTGCATTTAGTTTAAGCCCAGGTTTTCTGCGCATGTTACCACGATATTGCATTAACATATAAAGAAACTACCGGACGACGCGTTTTGGCTCGCCGATCGTTCATGTCTGCTGTGTGTGAGTGCATCGGCTCCCGATTTGTCTTCGTGTGTGCTTAGTTACTGTTGCGTATCGATCAGGTCTTGGTGCAAGTTGTTTGTCAAACTGTGTGTGTAGTTGGTGTTATTCCCTCTGACAACTTGTTTTAAATGTTGTCGGCGTACTGGCAGTCAGTCGGTCGGCTGCTGCCGACCAGAAAAGTTGTCTCCGCGCGGTGCAGTCGGCTAGGTCCGTTGGCGGTCAAATGGCTCTGAGCACAATGCGACTTAACTTCTCAGGACATCAGTCGCCTAGAACTTAGAACTACTTAAACCTAACTAACCTAAGGACATCACACACATCCATGCCCGAGGCTGGATTCGAACCTGCGACCGTAGCGGTCGCTCGATTCCAGACTGTCGCGCCTAGAACCGCACGACCACTCCGGCCGGCTCCGTTGGCGGTCCCTGCGCAATGTAGGTGCGTGTGTGGAGCTGTCCGATCGCTACGAGCTTCGTGGTTTTCCGGCCCAGGACGTCAAAGTTGAGTAGTGGTTTCAAGTACGCAAGCCACGTCCATTCATGTTGTGTGGTTCATTTCGGTGGTCTTCTGTTGGGGAGGTGTTGTACTGCTGAAATTTAGCCGCCATGCGGTGGAATTAACTATATTGGTCGACTACAATTCAAGTGCATCAGCGGAATTTTCTTCCTTGTGGCCGTTAGTGTTCCGCTTACCTGCCCTGGCCACTAATGTAATTTCAGGCAGTGTCCTTTCTTCACCTGCTGTCGCTGTCTAACACAGTGTGTAGTTTTGACAGCTTAATACATATACTTTTTTGATTGTGGATAGTCATGCCCGTAACATTTTGAGTTTGAATTCTCATGTACCGATTGGTGGCAAGCAAGTCGTTTGTCGGTCGGTCCATGGCTGTCCCTTGGTTGGGTTCCGACGGATCAAGTGTAGTTGGGCTCACCACCCGTCTCACCTAAGTGATTGAGGGCAGACCGACCCCCTGGAGGCTTCTGAGAGCTGTTGTCTTTACTGTCTTTCTCACCGGTGTTTAATTGTCTGTTTATAATCTATCATAGCCAATGATAAAAGAAAAATTCTTGGTTTTACTGTGTTTTATGTAAGTAAGTTTTAATTCCGGCAAGTGGATATTTGCTGAAAGGTTATTGCCATTGTGTTGTCTTTTCTTTTAGTTAGGTTTCAGCTACTTTAAACTTAAGGCTTACACTTATATTTTTTTTTAAATTTTGGAAAATTAATTGTGGCCCTTCAGCCTTGGAACCTTACTCTCAAAATTACCTTTCAAGTTTAAACATTGCGACTTGGAACCTTATTCTTAAAATTACCTTTCAAGCTTAAAGATTGCGGCCTTCTGCCTTGAAAGGTTAAGGTAATTTATTTTTAAAATCTTGAAAATGTTGTTGTGGGCCTTCATCCATTTGTATTGCACCTTGTTTATGTTTGTCTGTCCATTTTTGCCTTGAGGCTTTCAGCCTAGCTGTAAAAATATATGTATTTTAATTATTTTGTTTGCAATTTTAACTGCATTTTTATCTTGTTGCTTTTTAAGATTTCTTGTTTGGAGGCCTTCAGCCGTGAAAGATTTAGATTTTGAAACTCGTAGTTGTAAAGGTTCAGCTATGTGCTGTTTTGGTTTAAAAGTGTTATTAAATTACAATAAATTACAATTTTAAGGTGAAACTGACCCCAACCTTATTTGGCCCTTTCCACACTCCTAATCACCTGTTCTGCCCAGCAGGTTTAGCGGGGGTAGCAGCCAGTTTTCATTACTTAAATGTACTATTTTTATAATGTTTTTTATTTTTACGTTGTTCTAGATTACATGTTTATACTGTAATAATTGCTTGTTGGTCATCAAAGGAATAATGTCAGTCAAATTCTCCACTTGCGTACATGATATCGGTAACTATACTGTCCAGTTACATTAACGTCACCACCAGTCAAAAGCCTGAATAATCACCTTTTGCTGTGTGCAGCGCTATGAGACGTGCAGCAAGAGAGTCAATGTAGGTATTGAAGGTATTTATAGAGATATGGAGCCACGGCAACTGCAGTACCGTGGTCAGCTGCGCTCGGTTTCCGTAGGGAATTTGCGGCCCAGGGGAGTACGGTCAACTCATCCTGGTGCTCTCCGAACCACACTATGAACTATGTGACACGTTGCATTGTTCTGCTGATAGAAGCCATCATGTCGAGGAAAAACAAACTGCATATACGGCTGTACATGGTCCGCAAAGATAGATGCACACTTGTGTTGACACAGTGTGCCTTCCAGAACGACGAGGCCGCACTGGGAATGCCATGAACACATTCTACAGACCATAACAGTACATCCTCTGGCTCGGATCCTACCGATGGTTGTAGCAGTTGGAACAGTCTCGTACCAACATATCAGAAAGTACTTACTTGGTACTCAGCTGTCTCCAATAACACAATAACAACTGTGAAGCACTAACAGACATGAAGATTTATAACATTATTGCAAACACAAATAAAAGAAACTCGATGAAACATACATAAAAACATTCTTGACGACGAACTATCTATGCACATCGGAACCAATAGGTGCTCGAAAGATAAAGAAGAAAGAACACCAGCGGTTGAGAGATGACAAAGAATAGCACCACTATCGTTTGACTCACAACTGCACTGCCCAACGCGTTAATACATTGACAGAGAGCAAATGCGACACCAAAAAACTAATTCATGTAGAGTAAAGAAATTTCGGGGATACATTTGTCTAGGTACAATATTTAGTAACATAGCTAAGTGCTTAACATTGCAAGATCATAACTTAATCTAAGCGAAGGATAATACATTGCAAATGTGAAATTCTGGTACATCAATAACCGGTTTAAGTGTCACAATGTTTAAAGCAAGCATGCAAACGTACTTGCATTGTGTTGTACGGGTACTGGATGTCAGTTTGTGGAATGGAGTTCCATGCCTGCTGTACTTGGTCGGTCAATACAGGGACGGCTAATGCTGTTTGTGGATATCACTGGAGCTCTCGTCTGATGATGTCCCATGTGTGCTCGACTGGAGACACATCTGGTGATCGAGCAGCCCAAGGCAACTTGTCTACACTCTGTAGAGCAAATTGGGTACAGCAGCGGTATGTGGGCGAGCATTATTTGCTGGGAAACACTCCCTGGAATGCTGTTCATAAATGGCAGCTCAACAGGTCGAATCATCAGACTGATGTACAAATTTGCAGTAAGGATGCGTAGGATCACCAGAAGAGTGCGTCTGCTGTCGTATGATATCACACCCCACACCATAACTCCAGTTGTTTGTCCAGTGTGCTTAGCACTTAGACAGGTTGGTTTCAGGCCCTCAACTGGTCCCATTCTAACCAACACAGGGCCATCACTGGCACCGATGTACGAGGTGCATTCAAGTTCTAAGGCCTCCGATTTTTTTTCTCCGGACTGGAAAGAGATAGAAACATGCGCATTGTTTTAAAATGAGGCCGCGTTCATTGTCAATACGTCCCAGAGATGGCAGCACCGTACGGCAGATGGAATTTCACCGCCAGCGACGAGAATGAGAACTGTTTTAAATACTTAAAATGGCGACGTTTTCCTTACTTGAACAGTGTGCAATCATTCGTTTTCTGAATTTGCGTGGTGTGAAACCAATTGAAATTCATCGACAGCTGAAGGAGACATGTGGTGATGGAGCTATGGATGTGTCGAAAGTGCGTGCATGGGTGCGACAGTTTAATGAAGGCAGAACATCGTGTGACAACAAACCGAAACAACCTCGGGCTCGCACAAGCCGGTCTGACGACATGATCGAGAAAGTGGAGAGAATTGTTTTGGGGGATCGCCAAATGACTGTTGAACAGATCGCCTCCGCAGTTGGCATTTCTGTGGGTTCTGTGCACACAATCCTGCATGACGACCTGAAAATGCGGAAAGTGGCATCCAGGTGGGTGCCACGAATGCTGACGGACGACCACACGGCTGCCCGTGTGGCATGTTGCCAAGCAATGTTGACGCGCAACGACAGCATCAATGGGACTTTCTTTTCATCGGTTGTGACAATGGATGAGACGTGGATGCCATTTTTCAATCCAGAAACAAAGCGCCAGTCAGCTCAATGGAAGCACACAGATTCACCGCCACCAAAAAAATTTCGGGTAACCGCCAGTGCTGAAAAAATGATGGTGTCCATGTTCTGGGACAGCGAGGGCGTAATCCTTACCCATTGCGTTCCAAAGGGCACTACGGTAGCAGGTGCATCCTAAGAAAATGTTTTGAAGAACAAATTCCTTCCTGCACTGCAACAAAAACGTCCGGGAAGGGCTGCACGTGTGCTGTTTCACCAAGACAACGCACCCGCACATCCAGCTAACGTTACGCAACAGTTTCTTCGTGATAACAACTTTGAAGTGATTCCTCATGCTCCCTACTCACCTGACCTGGCTCCTAGTGACTTTTGGCTTTTTCCAACAATGAAAGACACTCTCCGTGGCCGCACATTCACCAGCCGTGCTGCTATTGCCTCAGAGATTTTCCAGTGTTCCAAACAGACTCCTAAAGAAGCCTTCGCCGCTGCCATGGAATCATGGCGTCAGCGTTGTGAAAACTGTGTACGTCTGCAGGGCGATTACTTCGAGAAGTAACGCCAGTTTCATCGATTTCGGGTGAGTAGTTAATTAGAAAAAAAATCGGAGGCCTTAGAACTTGAATGCATCTCGTAGAACTAGCTTTCATCAGAAAACACCCTACCCTCCAATGAATTCTTGCTTGACACCCTGAAGTCGCAAATGTCGGAGGTTCGTGGTCAATGGCATGCACGCTACAGGGCTTCTGGCTCGGAGCTGTCCCTGAAGTAACCGATTTGTAACAGTTCGATGTGTCACTGTGGTGCCAACTGCTACTAAAATTGCTGCTGCAGATGCAGTACGATACGCCAGAGCCATACACCGAACACGATGGTCTTCTCTCACGGTAGTGCTACGAAGCCATCCAGAGCCCGTTCTTTTTGTGATCGTACATTCTCGTGACCACCGCTGCCAGCAATCATGCACAGCGGCTACATTCCTGCCACGTCTTCCTGCAATATCCCAGAAGGAACATCAATCGTCTTGTAGTCCTATTACACGACCTCACTCAAATTCAGTGTCCGCCCCTGGTAGCTGAGTGGTCAGAGCGAGAGAATGTCAATCCTAAGGGCCTGGGTTCGATTCCCGGTTGGGTCGGAGATTTTCTCCGCTCAGGGACTCGGTGTTGTGTTATCCTCGTCATCATCATTATTTCATCCCCATCGACGCGCAAGTCGCCGGTGTGGCGTCAGATCGAAAGACTTGCACCCGGCGAACGGTCTACCAGACGGGAGGCCCTAGTCACACGACTCAAACTCAGTGAGATGTTGATAATGGTGTCAAGGTCGCTTTAAAGGCATTATTAACTAACATCGATTACACCGGGTCCAATCTCGAAGGTAATTAACGCTGACGACCTTTATAGCGCGTATTTAATACAAATCTGATTTGCTTCTTCATAGTGACGCTATCAGCGCCACTCTTATGCGACTGGCGCGAAATTTGAACAGAAATCGTCTTTCAGATGTAGAAACACCGTCTTTCGTTAATGTCGCACGACTTCTCCTTGGTGTTGTGATTTTTTTTCCATCAATGTACACAGAGCGCCGGCCGGTGTGGCCCAGCGGTTCTAGGCGCTTTAGTCTGCAATCGCGCGACCGCTACGGTCGCAGGTTCGAATCCTGCCTCGGGCATGGATGTGTGTGATGTCCTTAGGTTAGGTAGGTTTAAGTAGTTCTAAGTTCTAGGGTACTGATGGCCTTAGACGTTAAGTACCATAGTGCTCAGAGCCATTTGAACCATTTTGTGTACACAAAGCTGTCAGAGACGATTCAACCACAAAAACATATATCGTAGTAGTAGTAATAGTAGTAGTAGAAGAAGAAGAAGAAGAAGAAGAAGAAGCAGAAGAGCGTCGTCATGTGGATTATCATCCACAGCTACAAATACTGCGTGGACACACAACTTTCGCCACGTGCTTTCGCTTTATGAAGTATAGAAAAATTAAAAATCAGCAATCATGAAAATTAGAAAGACACATTAGCAACAAGCTGTACGTAATTGTCGACACCCTGTGTACTACTGTGTATAAGACAAATGACCCAAGTGTCTTATATCGGCTATGTACACACATCAAAAGAAGTTTTGCATCACCCCAGTTTCAAAAACTCCTGAAGATAGACGTTGAATGTGGATATTGTGTCACAGACACGGTTCCTTTGACTGTTCAGAGATGTCACTAAATCCGCCCAAAGATGTAAATAACCATGGATGAGCAGCGCCCATTAGACGGAGGGGGTCCGACAGCCGATCAGTTCCAGTCATTCTACCAGGAAGGAGGTACACGGCTCGTCTTGTCTGTAGTTCAACCAAGCTCAGACTGTCAATACCGCGGATCGATCGCGTCCGCATTGTTACTTCGTGCTAGGAAGGGGTCTCAACAAGGAAAGTGTCCAGACGTCTCGGAGTGAACCAAAGTGATGTTGTTCGGACATGGAGGAGATACAGAGAGACAAGAACTGTTCGATCACATGCGTTGCTCAGACCGTCCAAGGGCTACTACTGCAGTGGATGACCGTTACCTACGGATTATGGCGCGGGGGAACCCTGACAGCAACGCCACCATGTTGAATAATGCTTTTCGTGCAGCCACAGGACATCGTGTTACGACTCAAACTGTGCGCAGTAGCCTGCATGATGCGCAACTTCATTCCCGACGTCCATGGCGAGGTCCATCGTTGCAAACACGACATCATGCAGCGCGGTACAGAGGGGCCCAACAACATGCCGAACGGAACGCTCAGTATTGGCATCACGGCCTCTTCACCAATGAGTGTCACATATGCCTTCAACCAGACAATCGTTCGAGACGTGATTGAAGACAACCCGGTCAGGCTGAACGCCTTAGACACACTGTCCTGGAAGGTGGAGGATCCCTGCTGTTTTGGGGCCGACGTACGCTGCTGGTGGTCATGGAAGGCGCCGGAACGGCTGTACGACATATGAATTCTGTCCTCCGACCGATAGTGCAGCCATATCGGCAGCATATTGGCGAGGCATTCGTCTTCATAGACGACAATTCGCGCCCCCATCGTGTGTATCTTGTGAATGATTTCCTTCAGCATAACGACATCGCTCGACTACAGTGTCCAGCATTTTCTCCACACATGAACACTATCAAACATGCCTGAGATAATTGAAAAGGGCTGTTTATGGACCATGTGACCCACCAACCACTCTGAGGGATCTACGCCGAATAGCCGTTGAGGAGTGGGTAAATCTGGACCAACAGTGCCTTGATGAACTTGTGGATAGTATGCCACGACGAATATAGGCATGCATCAATGCAAGAGGACGTGCTACTGGGTATTAGAGGTACCGGTGTGTACAGCAGCCTGGAATACCACCTCTGAAGGTGTCGCAGTATGATGGTACAACATGTAATGTGTGGTTTTCATTAGCAACAAAAAGGGCGAAAATGATATTTATGTTGATCTCTATTCCAATTTTCTCTACAGGTTCCAGAACTCTCGGATCCGAGGTGATGCAAAACTTTTTTTGATGTGTGTATTTGATAGTTTTTAGTAATGAGGTAGAATGTATTACAATGTGCATGTATCAGTGTTGGAGATTGAATGATAGTAAAAGAACTATTGATGCAGTACTTGAGAGTAGGTATGCCATACTTTTCTGAGTTCTTCAAAGAAAACCAAATTATTGTTAGTTCCTCTAAAACTGTTGATGTCTTTTACTCTATTCAGTAACATTTATATGGATCCATGTTACTCTTGTTTTCTTCTAATGCCATCTGTCCAACTCCCATTAGGTCATTGTCACGATTGTGTCTATCTCTTAAGAGACCAGGGCAGAAGTTTCCCCTTTAGCCTATGATCCATTCATCATGCTACATGTCCTACCAATATTCAATTTATTCCCATTGCAGTCCATAATTAAGTCTGTCACTTCAGTCTGCTTCCTGATACATTTATTTGTATTTCTGCCTCTTAAAGTAATTCTCAGTATACATCTCTGGAGTTTCTCGCCGAGAAATCCGCAGTTTTTGAATGGTTTTCATTTCTCGCTGCTATGAGTCGTAAAAGATAATCCGTATTGATTGTAAACTCTCATTTTAAGCTTTCCATTCAAACACATTGAAAGCTTCACTTGGAAAACTGTTTAATTTGCCCTCAGGCCATATGCACTTTTGGGTTTGTTTCTTTTCCAGTCATTGTCTTATGTTGCCCTAGAACATAAAATCATCAACAAGTTCTATTATTTATTGTTAATTCGTGTTACTTTCTTTTCGATGTGTTGGTTGTATTTTATTTTAGTCCGATTACAATTTATTTTCAGACTTCTTTCAAACTTGCTTTAGTAAGTTCTTCCATATGTTCCGAAACTTTATCTACGTGAGCTAGAAACAAGGTAAAGTCATCTGCAAAAAGGTGGTTATTCATAAACATATACTATACCTTCTTCTTTAACCTAATATATGTATCTGAAAGGTTTTTGATAATATTGATTTTCCTTTTCCGATTCCAGTTTCAATTGTTAATTTCCCACTACTCTGATGAAATGTACCCCCTAATTGTAGTACTGGAGTGTTGATTTTGCAATATGTTATGTGAAAATACCATTTGTTCAACACAACATACAACTGTTAATTACATCACATAACTGACAAACTGCAGAGATCATTTATAAATCATTCGTTTGTTCGAAGTCCATTGACAACACCAATAATAAGAATTCTACACTGCATATAAAATACAACAGACGATTCCCCCCCCCCCCCCCCCCCACCTCCCCTACTCGTTGCCCATCTCACCACATCAGTGATAATTGGGGCTGAAGTATACACTAGACCCGGAACGAAAGGTGACTGAATTTTTACTCTGACACAGGTAGTGGCAGTGGAATGCTAAGTGCATCTGCTGTTCCAGTGAAATCACATGTAGGTAGCTTCTCGGAGTTAGGTGATGTCTCTGAACTAGTGGGTGTCAGATGGTGTAAGCCTGGCTTAAGTCTCGTGATGGAAATTGTGATGGAAGAGCCATCGATGTCAACATAGAATGTTCTGTCATAGTTTGCTAGTGCTGTGTATGGACCATCGTGTGGTGGTTGTGATAGTTCCGATTAGCGTCCGGACAAGAATGTAAGGCGTTTCGCACACTGACATGATTTCTTGGTAGGTGAAATTTCCTGTGGCGGATCTGCGGCAGCACAAGGGTGGTGGTGACATGTTTCCATCATTTGCCTGACACAGGGACAAAATTTGCCAAGATGGCACTACAGCTTGAATAGCTGTGAACACCATTGCGAAATATCACGTGCAGTCGGTTACAGTCAAATGTAGTGTGTCAGAGATCAGATCCTTCCATTAAACTGGCCAACAGCATTTTTTCCACGAAGGAAGCAAGTTTTCTTCAGTATAATTGTGGGTCCTGTATTCAAACATGAAATAACTTTCTGATTATCAGGACGAGAAATTACAATATGAGCACATGCGCTTTGGTTTGAGTTGATTTGTGTGGAGAACATCTTTCTGTATAACTTGAACAGAGATTCCGAGCCAGGTGAACAGTCACTGGGGAACTACTGAGTGCTGTTGGATAGTTCACCCACAAGAATCATACTGTCCCATGTGTTTCAACTTTGGTGTACATTTCCATCAGCAGGAAACTCAGAACATATTCTCTTCTCTGAGAATTAGCTACTCTTGCTGCGCAATGTTCCTAGCAGGGAATGACTGCGTGGCTTGTTTTCTGAAGTCCCTAAACAGTTTTGGAAACAAGCAAGGCTGTGGGTAATAGTTATGGTGTGTTTAATGTAAGGTCGGTGATAACAGTTGCGGGGATAAGCAAAGTGTCACAGCTACCTGTAATGTTAATGTTGTAGAGGTGCCAGAGAAAGCACAGTGTGATTTTGTGGCCTCTGTGGAGCCCAATACAAGAGAGAATTAATTGATTGTGGTTGCTAATGATATGTACAAGGAGAATGAAATATGGATACGATATTATAGTTCCTGTGTTATTCTGATTACGATGCAAAAGTTCTTGTGGACAAGCATGCATCGTAATCAGAATAACACAGGCACTGCAACATCGTATTTTTCTGCCGATACTGGGCAAGCGACTTTCAAGTATGACGTCTGACCGGCATGGGAATACATTTAATGGATGTACGAGTCCAGCTCGTAGACGCATGGTTGACGGCATATGGAAGTTTGGGACTGGCCATGAGCCGTGCACGTACAGTCAAATGGTAAGGCGAACAGGAAGTCCGGGTTCAAGTCACGGTCCAGCACACATTTTAGCTGTCGTCATTCCATTCTACAGCTGATGGTTGTCATTATTCGCAATTGCGAATACATTTAACGGAAATATGGATACATTTGTTTATGGAAAATGTAAACCACATTATAATATACAGTGAATTGTGTAATAATGAGATAGAAAACGATAAATGTCAAAGTAGTGTGATAGATTGAAGGGATGAAGCTTAATTTTATAAACACATTACTGCCAAAAAGTAGGAGGAAGCTGAGAAATTTAGATTTCCAAGGACCGATTAAAGATTAATAGGTCTGAATAATATTTGGACCAAAATGCTGAGGTCATCGGTCCCTAGGCTTACACACTACTTAATCTAACTTAAACTAACTTACGCCAAGAACAACACACACACCCATGCCCGAGGAAGGGTTCGAACCTCCGGCGGGGAGAGCCTCGCGAACCGTGGTAAGGCGCCGGAGACCGCACGGCTACCCCGAGCGGCTGAATAATATAATGTTCCTTTTATGAACGTTTATGACAGTGATGTTGTATGAATGTTAACTCTATGCAGTGTGAATGTGTAAGAGATGTAGAGAATGATTTATTGTATGAAATGCAGTTAGTGAGAAAGAGTGTAAAGAAGCTGCAGCAACTGTGGACGTAAATGTATATGGTGTGAATGTGGAAGCATTAATTCTCAGTGGGTGGAATATTTTCGCCCTAAATGAAAATGTTTGTGAATACATTACGGAATTACATGGTAGAAACTGATAGAGTTTCCTGTAAGAAGTGTAAGAATTAAGGATGCTTACAGACCAGTACAGTAAGCCAATCAGAAGAGAGACTGTGCTTAGGTTTGTTGTAGATGAGGAACCGTTTGAGGAGAATTTTCTAGTAATACCAGGTTTAACCGTAAGTGTAGCGCTTGGGATGGACTTCATGACCCAAAAATGTGTTACTATTAATTGCTTGAAAAAAGAAATTGTGTTTGACCGTGGGTTGAACAGGAGTGGGTTAGATTTAAGTTTGTGTTGTCTGGAGATTGTGTAATATCAAGTCCACATATGACAAAGGGCACAGATGAGCAAATTAGAAATAAAATGATTAATATTAAGAATATTGTTGAAGGCCAGAAGCATGAGTTGTAACTTATTCTGTGTAAGCAACACAGACCGGTTTCACTACCGGAAGCACTAAGTACATAAGACTGGATGTAGTAGTAATTTTGTTTACAGATCACTGTGTAGAGTTATTATTAAAAATTCAGATAATAATGTTAGGTAACTGAATAGCATAATGTTCATATACAGTAACTTGAGTGATTTAAGCAGCACATGCCAGGAAATTTCTCAGGAGGTCAGAATGTTGTATGTTGCGTATTTAACTGGCGTTTCGATTGACGTATCACGGCAGTAATAGGAGCTGCACGCTACCATGTCACATATCCCCCACCTGCAGTGTCAGTTCGGCGTGTGCTACAGACACTTGCTAACTGCCTGACTGCAGTGCCAATACTGTGCAGTCTGCTCAGCCCAGCACAGATTTTGGCATGAGCAGACACTTGCTAGCCACTCGACTCCAGTGCCAGACTCATGTGAGCTATATTTTCTATGCGAGCTTATCCTGCATTCCCCAGTGTGACATTATTGCGAAACTTCTTCTGCCACACAACACTGGTGATATGCAACTTCTCCCATTAAATATTGGTATGAAGCGTTCTCTGCAAAACAACATTGGTATGAAGTACCCTCAGCCATGCCCAATTGGTCTGGAGAACTTCGTTAGAAGCTCTCTTAGCAATTCAATATTGGTACAGTGAATGCTCTACTTTACAACATTGTTATAAGTTCTCCGTGCTACGAAACATCGGTACGAAGCACTCTCTGCCATGCAATATTAGTAGGACGCACCCTCTGCCACTCAAAATTGGTATTAAGCACCCTCTTCTACACAGCGTTTGTATGAAGCAGGTTCTGTCTCACAACTTTTGTATGAAACACCCTCTGCCACGTAACGTTGGTACGAAAAAAGTACGTTAAACAGGGGAAAGGCAACCACTTACCTAAAGGGAACTGCTGCGTGTTGCACAAAAACACATAATGGCGGCAGCAATAGAATCTCGCTCTACTGTGAGCCTTTACATTTGGATGTTTGTTTGATTGTGTGTGTGAATGTTTGTACTCTTGTCAGACAAAGGGCAAGCATTTGAAATCAAGTGTTAACTATTTTCTATTACGTGTTTCTGGCGCTGATAATCTCATCGTTGAGCACCTGCAAGCTACAAACACACGTGTCTCTATGCGCGATGCACCAGTCCTGCATAGGTAAGTGATTGCCTTTCCCTTATTTTACGTATTTTTCCATCCAGGAATTTCAGCTGTTGTTAATACTGGTATGAAACACTCATAGAAGATATGCATAAGCAACAGACTGAGTGAGTTACCAAAATTCCAAGTTGTTCTGCCACCCGCTGTTAGGGGGTAATGACATCATTTTCACGATGTAGGGGAATTTAATACACAATAGTTACGTCAGTTTGCATGAAATGTTTAGAAGTTATATACAGATACGTTCCTGATGAATCAGTCTGTCTATAAGTGGAAACTGTATCAAAATCCCTTCAGTAGGTCCTGAGATTAATGCAAACGTACAAACAGAACAGTAGTATGAGACTTCAGTTTATGTATGCATAAATAGAAGGAGATAGATACGAGATGTATGTTCTGTTGTCATATGAAGAACTAGTGTATTAATAATTTTGAGGTTCTATTAGGCGAATGTTTTATATAACATAGTATGTTCCACAGTAATGAGAATATGTGGAGTGAATGATGTACAAATGATGAAGGTTTTTATTTAATTGCCATAAATACACAGTATTAATGTTCCATAATAATATTTATTTAATGGTTCTTTATGAACTGGCTTATGGCTTCTTAGGTCACTGTCGGATAACTTAACACTAAACTTAATTACATTTGTAATTATGTATATATGTACTTTGCTTCAGAATATACCAAAGTCTTGGTGCATGGTGGCGGCTATACCAGTGTGTGCTTGCTGACTGACAGTTTGGTGACGTTGACAGGTGACAAGTAACAACACTAATTTGTAGGTTATAATGTGTGGCGGTATTTCATTCCTGTGGTGTGTTAACGGGTATTTGGGGGTATCATTTGGGTTGTTTGTTTGAATTGGTTCTAGTGTCTTGTTAGTATAGTAATTTAGGGTTTTTTCTTCTTTGTAATGACTTTCAGATTACAGAGGATGGTGCTTGTTTATTTTGTTGTACGAATGTAGTGTGAATAAGTGTGACTATGAATATTTTCTCGTTGTGTGACTGTGGAATTGCATTTTTATTTTGTTAGCAGCAAATGCAGAAAAATGATTCTTTATAAAGTTTAATAGCAAACGAGTTGATAACATTTGAGGGAAATATTTTTCTTAATTGACTGTGTATTAGTTTGGCTAGTCACTTCCACACATTTCATGTGACAACTGATACAGAGCAGTGAATTCCGTAGGATACACATTCCAGTAGGTTTGGGTCCCTGAGCTAGAGATCACAAATATATTACAGTGAAAAGAAAATTCTGTGTGCTAGTTGTTGATAGAGAAACTGCAACCATGGATTTCTTTGACTGTTTTAGATTATTGTACAGCTTAGTGAACAAAGGGAAGAGAGCAATAACCTTACCTTAGGGCATGAGAGCATACAGTAGTATAAATTCCGAGTCTCGGTTTTATTTTCATTTGGTGTAACGGTCTTCGGAGCTTGGCTGGAAAGACGGCAGACGAAACTCTGCATCGCACAGCAGTCTATTTCACTGGAATCGCATCGAAATAGCACTTCACAGCTCAGAACTGGTCAACAAGAAAGCAAGACGCTGCAATATACATTTGAATAGGCTTTTCCAGCATACACGACAAAATAAAGTTCAACCATGAATTTACGTACAATTTGATAGGCAAAGTGAAGCGAAATTCGCTCACTCGGGCTTCACAGAGCGGCTCCTCACACGCCAACGATAAAAAATATGTCTCCCACAAAATTTCGTCCGGCGAGTACATCCGCCAGAAAAAGAACGTTAAAAGAGTGGCAGTCAGGCAACATTGTAACCACATGTAACTACCTCTGTCAGCGCGTAGTAATCGTGCTGTACAGATGGTGCAGTGAACAGAGTTTTGGGTTAGCATGCAGGAAGTCAAGCATTCGATCCTGGATTGGGGCGCATTTTTTTTTTATTTGATAATTTCAATCTGACATTTCATACTGTAACATACACCGTTGATTAGGTTCTTAGGTCACATGAATCCTAAATTTACATTTTGTAACGATGAGCGTAACAAATGCGTGGTTAGATAAATAAGAAATAGACAGTTGAAACAAATGACCTGTCATAGGACAGAATAACTACAAAATCAATAGCAATTTCGAGATGCTAAAGATGATAGCACAGTACAATAACACAAAATCTACTTGTCATTTATACTACATGTAATATGAGTGCTCAGATGTCACACATTAGCAACCACTGACAATAATAATGTCTATATTAATTATCGCATGACCTCCACAACCGAATACGTTGTCCTCAGAACAACAGATGCTCAAAGCGACATCGCTGCATGTCCAAACATTACGCAACCCGCCGGATCATACAGATCTTGACCCTGCGTCCAAAGTAACACGAGCAGCATGAACACGCGCTACCAATCCTTCCACATTTCTCAGCGGAGGAGAGTACACAAACTCCACAGGAAGACACCCAGGGGACTTAGATCAGGTGAATGGAGTAGTCATAGAACTGGACCTCAACGTCCGAGCCATTTCCCTGGAAATGTTCTGTCCAAATACTGTCGCACATTAATTCCAGAGTGTAGAGGTACACCATCACCTTGGAACCATATCCTCTGCCGAGCATGTAGTGGAACATCTTCCAGCGCATCGGGCAGATCGTTTGAGAGGAATGCATGATACCTTCGCGCAGTCAACCGGTCAGGCAACATGTAGAGGCCCAAACACCTGTCGCCCAATATTCCGGCGCAGAGTTGATACTAAAGTGAATTTGGTACACACAGTCCGGGTGACGTGTGGGTTAACCTCACAACAATGGTGGGCGTTGTGCATATTGAAGGAACTCTCACGAGTGAGTGATGCTTCATCTGATCATATTACTGTGTTCACGAAGTCATCGTTGGCTTCCAGTTGTTGTTGGAACCATTCACAGAATTGCATCCGCCGATGGCGATCTGCAGGCTGCAGGTGTTGCAGGAAAGCATAATGGGAGAGGTACAGCCCATGCTCGTGCAGCACCTTCATAACCGTGCATTGCGAGACATGCAGCTGCCTTGCTACGCTACGTGTACTTTGCTGAGATTCTTGGTGTATGACCTCCAGAATAGCTTCCTCAGTATCTGGAGTACGGCAAGTCTGTGGATGGCCTCTGTCACGCGATGGTGGAAGGAGAGAGCCTGACTCCCGGAGGCGCAGCTCCAACGACAAAACACATTTTTATTTGGATGGCGTCGGCGAGGATAACTAGCAGCACACTCACGAGTGGCAACACCAGCCCAGTTATCTGATGCACGAAGGACCAGAAGCGTATCCACATATTCATCGTTTGTGCACGTCATGCGTCTGCCATACTGGTTTACAGGTTTACAATGAGAAAATTCGATACGTGTATGCTTGTATATTGGAGTCTGTCACAGGCGCGTTACTCCACTCGCAACTAGCCCCTGTCTGATGGACAGCGCATACAGTATAAAAACGCCATCAGTCCTGCGGGCTGTTACATCTGATGCGCATTATACCTCTGACAGAGATTGTTCTGCACGATTCATCCTGACACTGCTAATTGTGGAATGTTCGGTTTGGAATTACACTGTTTCCCTAACGGCAATAGACGCGATGTTTCCACAATCCCATTGACAGAATAATAATAATAATAGTAATAGTAATGTATTGAGATACGTACTAAACAGCATGTGGTCACCAGACTCAGTGTTAAAATGCATAATTAGTGGGACCATGGTGATAACACATACAAATAGAAACCGAGTTTCGACATTATTTGCAAAGCTCTTTGCTAGTCTTACTGGTAACTTAAGGTACTAACGAAATGTAATGGACCTGAACGAGGCAATAAAAATAGTTGGTACTAATCTGTGGGTCCATTGGAGGATGGTGCAAAGAAAACAGGTTTCGCATCTAGTAGATGAAGTGGTGCGAATAAATTCGCGCCCACGACGTGGAAAGGGCGATTGTAGTATGTAAGTGCAAATGTTTTCTGGTGAACCCCTCTGGAATCGTTGTATATGCCAGATTCCATACCACCTGGACTACATGTACCAAATAACAAATATATGCCTCAACCCAGCATCGAACCATCGACCTGCACGCTAACCGAAAACACTTTCCATTGCACCAACTGTACAGCACGACTACTATGTGCTGTCAGAGGTAGTTACCATAAATGTCGTTACACCGTTGCCAGATTGCTACTCTTTAATGTCCTTTTTCTTCCAGATGTACACATGTGGCAAATGTCACTGGATGCACTTGTGCAGTCGTCATGCACTGCCACTCGGCCACCATGCCTCTTCCAAGTGGCTGCTGTCAGAGACGTCAGGTATTGCCCGATGCCTAGATGGCAATCCATTGGTTTGCCACATCCCCTTGTCCTTGGGGAAACAACAAGCTATGCCTCGTGGTGGTGACCCATGTCTGGCATATGTCCTGACAATGCTCTGAACCACACTGATGGGGTGTCAGATGGCATCTCCAGTCTCACCATCTCCCATTCGATGTGAACAGGAGTGTATGGCCGGAAAGTCCCCACTCAGCAAGGCAGTTAGCTCACTGTGCCTCTGCTGCAGGAAGGGGAGGCTACACCATGTCTACGCTGGGTCCCAGCATTATGGGTGTCACGCAGAGTGGACAGTTTGAAGGCAGGAACAACCTGGAAGCGGGAGGGGAGAGAACAGAGGGTGTAATGGAGGAGAAATGACGCGCGACAAGGATGTCATGGTGGGCAATCACTGGAGGGTCCGAAAGAGGGGGTGGTTAGATTCCGTGCAACATACACAGTTGGTTTTGATGGTGCATCAGTGCTCAGCCCTCTGTAGCTGGAGTGAACACAAGACACATCCACTGTGGCCAGACGATCACCAGAATACGTCTGTCCTGACGTCCAAACCTCCACACCCACGCACAGGTGCCCAGCTGGAAATGGGGAGATGGCCCCACAGGTGACAGCAGCATAAGATCGAGAAGTGTGCAAAGCTGACAGCCAAGGAAAAGTTCCACTGGTCTCTTCTCCCCTATCAGAGCTGACCTGTTTGAACTCAAAGAAGATGTAAGAGCCTCATCTGGAGAAGCATTCGCCATGTATTTCTGCATCTGTTTCTTGAATGTGCAAATGAGTCTCTTAGCCTCACCATTAACTACAGGTGAGAAAGCGGTGACACCAGTTGGTGAACATCATTGCAGTGAGCTTGCTGAAAGCCTGGAAAGAGAATGTGGTCCATTATCAGACACCAGCGTTGGAGAAAGACCATCAATAGCGACGATTCTGCTGAGCACAGCGACTGTAGCTTCCTCACTCATGGACCAATAGTTTACCATGAGCCTAAAATGTATGTATGCTTCGATGACAATCAGCCAGATAATATTCAGGTAGGGTCCCACGAAGTTGACATGAATCTGCTCCCATAGGTGGGAGGAAGAGGATGTCTGGTGGGGCATCATCCGTTGCTGTTAACACCGAGAATAGCTGTGAACAAGATGCTCGATCTGCTGGTCTATGACTGGCTAGTACACATGGTGCTAGGGAGCAGTTTAGTGTTTGAGACTCCCCTGTGACCTTTTTGCAGGAGGTGTAGTACTGTTAAGCATAAAGGTTCTGGTGGGACGATTCAGGGAGACCGCTGGTCAGTGGTGAGGAAGATAATGGCATCCACTGGTATGAGCCTGTGGTGAAGGTGAAAACATGGAGAATGGGTTTGAGTCCAGACCTGGAAAGTGGTTGGGTCAGCTCTGTCGGATGTACCACCTCACCTGTTGTAAAATCGTGTTTTTCGCCATTGCTGCTGCGACATGGATCGCCAGGATAGGGAAAGCCTCCACTGTCTTTTGGACCTCAGCAAGCTGATGGAAGCACAAGATCTCGTATTGGTCGAACTCTGGTAGGGTCCCATCGGGAAATGAGAAAGGGTGGTTGCTTTGTAATGCTGTGTGGTATTGTGGAAGTGAATTTCGTAATGGTACACTGTGAGAAAAAGCGCTCAACGCTGGAGGTGGTGGGTACCCCTCTCAGGTAGCTTCACTGCTGGACCACACGGCTTATGATCCACAATGAGCAGAAACTTCGTTCTCTCTACGAAAACATGGAATTTATTCAGTGTGAAGATAACAGCAAAGGCTTCCTTCTCGCTTTGCGAATACCTATTTGCGTGACATTGAAAGTCTCTGATGTGAAAACGATCAGATCTTCTGAACAGCCCACATCCCTATGAACCAAAGGGCCCCCCGGCCATGTTCAGAGGCTTCAGCCGCCACCACCAACTGTTTACCCGGTTGAAATGTGGCAGAATATGGGTCCAGCGTGAGAGCCTGCTTCAAAGATTTGAAAGCCTGTTTCAACGCTTCTGACCTTACAAAAGGGATGCCCTTCTTTCACAGATTGTTTAGGGGTTGTGCAACAGATGCACACATGGGACAAATTTGCCGTAGTACATCTACATCTACATGGTTGTTGTTGTTGTGGTCTTCAGTCCTGAGACTGGTTTGATGGAGCTCTCCATGCTACTCTATCCTGTGCAAGCTTCTTCATCTCCCAGTACCTGCTGCAACCTACATCCTTCTGAATCTGCTTAGTGTATTCATCTCTTGGTCTCCCTCTACGATTTTTACCCTACACGCTGCCCTCCAATACTAAATTGGTGATCCCTTGATGCGTCAGAACATGTCCTACCAACCGATCCCTTCTTCTGGTCAAGTTGTGCCACAAACTTCTCTTCTCCCCAATCCTATTCAATACTTCCTCATTAGTTATGTGATCTACCCATCTAATCTTCAGCAGTCTTCTGTAGCACCACATTTCAAAAGCTTATATTCTCTTCTTGTCTAAACTATTTATCGTCCATGTTTCACTTCCATATATGGCTACACTCCATACAAATACTTTCAGAAATGACTTCCTGACGCTTAAATCTATACTCGATGTTAACAAATTTCTCTTCTTCAGAAACGCTTTCCTTTCCATTGCCAGTCTACATTTTATATCTTCTCTACTTCGACCATCATCAGTTATTTTGCTCCCCAAATAGCAAAACTCCTTTACTACTTTAAGTGTCTCATTTCCTAATCTAATTCCCTCAGCATCACCCGACTTAATTCGACTACATTCCATTATCCTCGTTTTGCTTTTGTTGATGTTCATCTTATATCCTCCTTTCAAGACACTATCCATTCCGTTCAACTGCTCTTCCAAGTCCTTTGCTGTCTCTGTCAGAATTACAATGTCATCGGGGAACCTCAAAGATTTTATTTCTTCTCCTTGGATTTTAACACCTACTCCGAATTTTTCTTTTGTTTCCTTCACTGCTTGCTCAATATACAGATTGAATAACATCGGGGAGAGGCTACAACCCTGTCTCACTCCCTTCCCAACCACTGCTTCCCTTTCATGTCCCTCGACTCTTATAACTGCCATCTGGTTTCTGTAGAAATTGTAAATAGCCTTTCGCTCCCTGTATTTTACCCCTGCCACCTTCAGAATTCGAAAGAGAGTATTCCAGTTAACATTGTCAAAAGCTTTCTCTAAGTCTACAAATGCTAGAAACGTAGGTTTGTCTTTTCTTAATCTTTCTTCTAAGATAAGTCGTAAGGTTAGTATTGCCTCACGTGTTCCAACATTTCTCCGGAATACAAACTGATCTTCCCAGAGGTCGGCTTCTACTAGGTTTTCCATTCGTCTGTAAAGAATTCGCGTTAGTATTTTGCAGCTGTGATTTATTAAACTGACAGTTCGGTAATTTTCACATCTGTCAACACCTCTTTTCTTTGGGATTGGAATTATTATATTCTTCTTGAAGTCTGAGGGTATTTCGCCTGTGTCATACATCTTGCTCACCAGATGGTAGAGTTTTGTCAGGATTGGCTCTCCCAAGGCCGTCAGTAATTCCAATGGAATGTTGTCTACTCCGGGGGCCTTGTTTCGACTCAGGTCTTTCAGTGCTCTGTCAAACTCTTCACGCAGTATCTTATCTCCCATTTCATCTTCATCTACATCCTCTTCCATTTCCATAATATTGTCCTCAACTTCATCGCCCTTGTATAGACCCTCTATATACTCCTTCCACCTTTCTGCTTTCCCCTCTTTGCTTAGAACTGGGTTTCCATCTGGGCTCTTGATATTCATACAAGTGGCTCTCTTTTCTCCAAAGGTCTCTTTAATTTTCCTGTAGGCTGTATCTATCTTACCCCTAGTGAGATAAGCCTCTACATCCTTACATTTGTCCTCTAGCCATCCCTTCTTAGCCATTTTTGAGACGTTTGTATTCCTTTTTGCCTGCTTCACTTACTGCATTTTTATACACTCCTGGAAATTGAAATAAGAACACCGTGAATTCATTGTCCCAGGAAGGGGAAACTTTATTGACACATTCCTGGGGTCAGATACATCACATGACCACACTGACAGAACCACAGGCACATAGACACAGGCAACAGAGCATGCACAATGTCGGCACTAGTACAGTGTATATCCACCTTTCGCAGCAATGCAGGCTGCTATTCTCCCATGGAGACGATCGTAGAGATGCTGGATGTAGTCCTGTGGAACGGCTTGCCATGCCATTTCCACCTGGCGCCTAAGTTGGACCAGCGTTCGTGCTGGACGTGCAGACCGCGTGAGACGACGCTTCATCCAGTCCCAAACATGCTCAATGGGGGACAGATCCGGAGATCTTGCTGGCCAGGGTAGTTGACTTACACCTTCTAGAGCACGTTGGGTGGCACGGGATACATGCGGACGTGCATTGTCCTGTTGGAACAGCAAGTTCCCTTGCCGGTCTAGGAATGGTAGAACGATGGGTTCGATGACGGTTTGGATGTACCGTGCACTATTCAGTGTCCCCTCGACGATCACCAGTGGTGTATGGCCAGTGTAGGAGATCGCCCCCCACACCATGATGCCGGGTGTTGGCTCTGTGTGCCTCGGTCGTATGCAGTTCTGATTGTGGCGCTCACCTGCACGGCGCCAAACACGCATACGACCATCATTGGCACCAAGGCAGATGCGACTCTCATCGCTGAAGACGACACGTCTCCATTCGTCCCTCCATTCGCGCCTGTCGCGACACCACTGGAGGCGGGCTGCACGATGTTGGGGCGTGAGCGGAAGACGGCCTAACGGTGTGCGGGACCGTAGCCCAGCTTCATGGAGACGGTTGCGAATGGTCCTCGCCGATACCCCAGGAGCAACAGTGTCCCTAATTTGCTGGGAAGTGGCGGTGCGGTCCCCTACGGCACTGCGTAGGATCCTACGGTCTTGGCGTGCATCCGTGCGTCGCTGCGGTCCGGTCCCAGGTCGACGGGCACGTGCACCTTCCGCCGACCACTGGCGACAACATTGATGTACTGTGTAGACCTCACGCCCCACGTGTTGAGCAATTCGGCGGTACGTCCACCCGGCCTCCCGCATGCCCACTATACGCCCTCGCGCAAAGTCCGTCAACTGCACATACGGTTCACGTCCACGCTGTCGCGGCATGCTACCAGTGTTAAAGACTGCGATGGAGCTCCGTATGCCACGGCAAACTGGCTGACACTGACGGCGGCGGTGCACAAATGCTGCGCAGCTAGCTCCATTCGACGGCCAACACCGCGGTTCCTGGTGTGTCCGCTGTGCCGTGCGTGTGATCATTGCTTGTACAGCCCTCTCGCAGTGTCCGGAGCAAGTATGGTGGGTCTGACACACCGGTGTCAATGTGTTCCTTTTTCCATTTCCAGGAGTGTATTTTCTCCTTTCATCAATTAAATTCAATATTTCTTCTGTTACCCAAGGATTTCTACTAGCCCTCGTCTTTTTACCTACTTGATCCTCTGCTGCCTTCACTACTTCATCCCTCAAAGCTACCCATTCTTCTTCTACTGTATTTCTTTCCCCAATTCCTGTCAATTGTTCCCTTGTGCTCTCCCTGAAACTCTGTAAAACCTCTGGTTCTTTCAGATTATCCAGGTCCCATCTCTTTAAATTCCCACCTTTTTGCAGTTTCTTCAGTTTTAATCTACAGGTCATAACCAATAGATTGTGGTTAGAGTCCACATCTGCCCCTGGAAATGTCTTACAATTTAAAACCTGGTTCCTAAATCTCTGTCTTACCATCTATCTGAAACATGTCAGTATCTCGAGGCTTCTTCCATGTGTACAGCCTTCTTTTATGATTCTTGAACTAAGTGTTAGCTATGATTAAGTTGTGCCCTCTGCAAAATTCTACCAGGCGGCTTCCTCTTTCATTTCTTAGCCCCAATCCATATTCACCTACTACGTTTCCTTCTCTCCCTTTTCCTACTACCGAATTCCAGTCACCCATGACTATTAAATTTTCGTCACCCTTCACTATCTGAATAATTTCTTTTATTTCATCATACATTTCTTCAATTTCTTCGTCATCTGCATAGCTAGTTGACATATAAACTTGTACTACTGTAGTAGGTGTGGGCTTCGTATCTATCTTGGCCACAATAATGCATTCACTATGCTGTTTGTAGTAGCTTACCCGCATTCCTATTTTCCTATTCATTATTAAACCTACTCCTGCATTACCCCTATTTGATTTTGTGTTTATAACCCTGTAGTCACCTGACCTGAAGTCTTGTTCCTCCTGCCACCGAACTTCACTAATTCACACTATATCTAACTTTAATCTATCCATTTCCATTTTTAAATTTTCTAACCTACCTGCCCGATTAAGGGATCTGACATTCCATGCTCCGATCCGTAGAACGCCAGTTTTCTTTCTCCTGATAACGACGTTCTCCTGAGTTGTCCCCGCCCGGAGATCCGAATGGGGGACTATTTTACCTCCGGAATATTTTACCCAAGAGGACGCCATCATCATTTAATCATACAGTAAAGCTGCATGCCCTCGGGCATGGATGCTCTGCAAATTACATTTATGTGTCTGGCAGAGGGTTCATCGAGCTACCTTCACAGTTTTCTATTATTCCAGTCTCGTATGGCGCGCGGAAAGAACGAACACCTATATCTTTCCGTGCAAACTGTGGTTTCCCTTAGTTTATCGTGGTGATCGTTTCTCCCTACGTAGGTCGGTGTCAACAAAATATTCTTGCATTTGGAGGAGAAAGTTGGTGATTGGAATTTCGTGAGAAGGTTCCGTCGCAACGAAAAACGCCTTTCTTTTAATGATGTCCAACCCAAATCCTGTATGATTTCAGTGACACTCTCTCCCATATTTCGTGATAATACAAAACGTGCTATCCTGCTCTGAACTTTTTCGATGTACTCTGTTAGTCCTAACTGGTATGGATTCCACACCGCTCAGCAGTATTTTAAAAGAAGATCGACAAGCGTAGTGTAGCAGTCTCCTTACTAGATCTGTTACATTTTCTAAGTGTCCTGCCAATAAAACGCAGTCTTTGGTTAGCCTTCCCCACATCATTTTCTATGTGTTCCAATTTAAGTCGTCGTAACTGTAATTCCTAGGTATTTAGTTGAATTTACGTCCTTTAGATTTGACTGATTTATCGTGTAGCCGATGTTTAACGAATTCCTTTTAGCACTCATGTGGATGACCTCACACTTTACTTTATTTAGGGTCAATTGCCAATTTTCGCACCATTCACATATCTTTCCTAAATCGTTTTGCAGTTTGATTTGATCTTTTGATGACTTTATTAGTCGATAAACGACAGCGTCATCTGCAAACAATCCAAGACGACTGCTCAGATTGTCTCCCAAATCGTTTATAGAGTTAAGGAACAGCAAAGGAGCTATAACACTACCTTGGGGAACGCCAGAAATCACTTCAGTTTTACTCGATGAATTTCCGTCAATTACTACAAACTGTGACCTCTCTGACAGAAAATCACAAATCCAGTAACATTGCTGAGACGATATTCCGTAAGCACGCATTTTCACTACAAGCCGCTTGTGTGGTACAGTGTCAAAAGCCTTCCGGAAATCCAGAAATACGGAATCGATCTGAAATGCCTTATCAATAACACTCAACACTTCATACGAATAAAGAGTTAGTTTTGTTTCACAAGAACGATGTTTTTTAAACCCATGTTGACTGTGTGTCAACAGACCGTTTTCTTCGAGGTAATTCATAATGTTCGAACACAATATATGTTCCAAAATCCTGCTGCATATCGACGTCAATGACATGGGCCTGTAATTTAGTGGATTACTCCTACTACCAGACTTCAAGAAGAATATAATAATTCCAATTCCAAAGAAAGCAGGTGTTGACAGGAGTGAAAATTACCGAACTATCAGTTTAATAAGTCACAGCTGCAAAATACTAACGCGAATTCTTTACAGACGAATGGAAAAACTAGTAGAAGCTGACCTCGGGGAAGATCAGTTTGGATTCCGTAGAAATGTTGGAACATGTGAGGCAATACTAACCTTACGACTTATCTTAGAAGAAAGATTAAGAAAAGGCGAACCTACGTTTCTAGCATTTGTAGACTTAGAGAAAGCTTTTGACAATGTTAACTGGAATACTCTCTTTCGAATTCTGAAGGTGGCAGGGGTAAAATACAGGGAGCGAAAGGCTATTTACAATTTGTACAGAAACCAGATGGCAGTTATAAGAGTCGAGGGGCACGAAAGGGAATCAGTGGTTGGGAAGGGAGTGAGACAGGGTTGTAGCCTCTCCCCGATGTTATTCAATCTGTATATTGAGCAAGCAGTAAAGGAAACAAAAGAAAAATTCAGAGTAGGTATTAAAATTCATGGAGAAGAAGTAAAAACTTTGAGGTTCGCCGATGACATTGTAATTCTGTCAGAGACAGCAAAGGACTTGGAAGAGCAGTTGAACGGAATGAACAGTGTCTTGAAAGGAGGATATAAGACGAACATCAACAAAAGCAAAACAAGGATAATGGAATGTAGTCAAATTAAATCGGGTGATGCTGAGGGAATTAGATTAGGAAATGAAACACTTAAAGTAGTAAAGGAGTTTTGCTATTTAGGGAGTAAAATAACTGATGATGGTCGAAGTAGAGAAGATATAAAATGTAGACTGGCAATGGCAAGGAAAGCGTTTCTCAAGAAGAGAAATTTGTTAATTTCGAGTATAGATTAAGTGTCAGGAAGTCGTTCCTGAAAGTATTTGTATGGAGTTTAGCCATGTATGGAAGTGAAACATGGACGATAACTAGTTTGGACAAGAAGAGAATAGAAGCTTTCGAAATGTGGTGCTACAGAAGAATGCTGAAGATAAGGTGGGTAGATCACGTAACTAATGAGGAGGTACTGAATTGAATAGGGGAGAAGAGGAGTTTGTGGCACAACTTGACTAGAAGAAGGGATCGGTTGGTAGGACATGTTTTGAGGCTTCAAGGGATCACAAATTTAGCATTGGAGGGCAGCGTGGAGGGTAAAAATCGTAGAGGGAGACCAAGAGATGAATACACTAAGCAGATTCAGAAGGATGTAGGTTGCAGTAGGTACTGGGAGATGAAGAAGCTTGCAGAGGATAGAGTAGCATGGAGAGCTGCATCAAACCAGTCCCAGGACTGAAGACCACAACAAAAACAACAACACTCCTACTACCTTCTTTGAATACTGGTGTGACCTGTGCAACTTTCCAGTCTTTGGGTACGGATTTTTCGTCGAGCGAACGGTTGTATATGATTGTTAAGTATGGGGCTAATGCATCTGCATACTCTGAAAGTAACATAATTCGTATACAGTCTGGACCAGAAGACTTGCTTTTATTAAGTGGTCAAGTTGCGTCACTACCCCGAGGATATTTACTTCTACGTTACTCACGTTGATATTTGTTCTTGAATCGAATCCCAGAGTATTTACTTCTTCTTCTTTTGTGAAGGCATTTCGGAAGGCTGTGTTTAGTAACACTACTTTGGCAGCACTGTCTTCTATAGTATCTCCATTGCTATCGCGCAGAGAAGGCATTGATTGTTTCTTGCCGCTAACGTACTTCACGTATGACCAGAATCTCTTTGGACTTTCTACCAGGTTTCGAGACAAAGTTTTGTTGTGGAAACTGTTACAAGCATCTCGCATTGAAGTCCCGTCTTTGGGATTTTGCGTCTGTTTCAATTTGGCATGTTTGTTTCGTTGTTTCTGCAACAGTGTTCTAACCCGTTTTGTGTACCAAGGAGGATCAGTTCCGTCGTTTGTTAATTTATTTGGTATAAATCTCTCAATTGCTGCCGATACTATTTCTTTGAATTCAAGCCACACCTGGTCTACACTTATATATGATTAATTTGGAAGGAGTGTAGATTGTCTCTGAGGAAGGCGACAAGTGAATTTTTATCTGCCTTTTTGAATAGGTATATTTTTCGTTTATTTTTGGAGGATTTGGGGCCTACAATATTAAATCCCGCTACGACAACCCTGCGTTCACGACTCCCTGTATCCGATTTGATGCTCGTTATTAACTCAGGATTATTTGTTGCTAAGAGGTGAAGTGTGTTTTCACAACCGTTTACTATTCGCGTGGGATCATGAAATAACTGCTCGAAATAATTTTCAGAGAACGCGTTTAGCACAATTTCGGATGATATTTTATGCGTACCTCCGGAATTAAACATGTATTTTCGCAAACATATCGAGGGTAAATTAAAGTCTCCACCACCTATAATCGTATGAGTCGGGTAAGTGTTTGAAATAAAACTCAAGTTTTCTCTGAACCTTTCAGCACCTGTACTATCTGAATCCTTTTATCGAAAAGGATCCAGTTATTATTTTATTCCTGTTGCCAACAATGAACTCTGCCCATATTAACTCACAGGAACTATCTGCTTCAATTTCGCGACAAGATTACTTCTAACAGCAACAAACACGCCACCGCCAACCGTGTTTAGCCTATCCTTTCGGAACACCGTTAGGTCTTTCGCAAAAATTTCCGCTGATCTTATCGCCGTTGGGTTTCCACGGCCGGCCCCCAACAATGGTGTCCATCTTTCAGTGCCTATAACGATTTGAGCATCAGTGCTATCTATTAGCGCTTGGAGCTCTGGTACTTTCCCAACACAGCCACGACAATTTACAACTGTTATATCGATGGTTTCTGTACCTACGTTCTTCCTGTGTTCGGCCTGCACCCTTTGTGACTGAATCCCTTCTTGTGTTTTCCCGAGACCCTCTGACCTAAAACACCGCCCCTGCTACCCGTGTAGCCGTCTCCTGCGTATAGTCGACATCTGACCTACTCAGCGGAACCCGAAACCCATCCACCTTTGGCGCAAGTCAAGGAATCTGCAGCCTACACTGTCGCAGAACCGTCTGAGCCTCTGATTCAGACCCTCCACTCGGCTCTGTACCAGAGGTCCGCAATCGGTCGTGTCGACTATGCCGCAAATAGTCAGCTCTGCTTTCATCTCTCAAGCAAGACTGGCAGCCTTTACCACTTCTGTTAGCCGCTCGAAACCAAAGAAAATCTCTTCTGGCCGCGCGGTTTGAGGGGTCATATCAGGGACTCCGCGGCCCCTCCCGCCCGAGGTTCGAGTCCTCCCTCGGGCATGTGTGTGTGTGTGTTGTTCTTAGTATAAGTTAGTTTAAGTAGTGTGTAAGTCTAGGGACCGATGACCTAAGCAGTTAGGAATTCACACACATTTGAACATTTCTTCCATATCTTCTTATCTAAAGTGCCACGCATCATTGGTACCGACGTGGGCTCTTCATAGCATCCGGGAGGACCCGTTCTACATCTGGAATGACTCCACCTGGTATGCACACGGAGTGCACATTGGTTTTCTTTCCCTTCTTGGCAGCCATGTCTCTAAGGGACACCATAACACTCCTAACGTTGGAGCTCCCAACTATCAATAATCCCACCCTCTTGTGATTGACTGGATCTTGCAGGCTGAGAGGTTTCCTCTGAAACAGGACAGGCGACAGCATCTGGCTCAGCGACAGTGTCAGCCACAGACAGCACCTGGAACCTGTTTGTCAGACAAACCGGGGAGGCCTCACGTGCGGCTGCCTGGGGAGTCTTTCGCCGCCTGCTACGCCCTGGGGCGGCCTCCCACTCGACCACAGGTGAGCAATAACTGGGCTGGCAACCGGTGAGGAGCGATCGGAGGACTCTGACGTGCTGGACGTCCGTTAGGTTCCCACGGCCGGCCCACAACAATGATGTCCATCCACTGCACCCTCAAGCTGTGTAACCGAAGCCATCACAGCCTGAAGTTGAGAGCGAAGAGTCACCATCTCGGCTCGCATCCGTACACAACAATCGCAGTCAAAAATGTTCAAATGTGTGTGAAATCTTATGGGACTTAACTGCCAAGGTCATCAGTCCCTAAGCTTACACACTACTTAACCTAAATTATCCTAAGGACAAACACACACACCCATGCCCGAGGGAGGACTCGAACCTCCACCGGGACCAGCCGCACAGTCCATGACTGCAGCGCCTTAGATCCCTCGGCTAATCCCGCGCGGCATCAATCGCAGTCCTTGTTCATACTAAAGATGGTGTAAAACTAAACTATGCAGATAAACGGACTATCGGCACGTGATGTGCAACTGTACTGTAGACACTGACGGAAACGCAGGAACTGTGTCTAGTAAATTAGATTAATACGCAGAGATCACAAAAACCTAACTACCGAAGCACTCAGGTGAAACTTGATAATTCGCCTCTGATTAGGAACTTGTAATATATCACAAAATCGGTTTACTTTCGGACGCAAACGAAAACGCGAGAACTGTAGCTATTAGGTATTAAATTAACACGCAGAAACTCAAGAAACTAAACTACTAAAGCACACAGATGACATTATAAAATTTGCTCCTGGTTAGGAACTCGTAAAAGTCACAAAGCCGGTTACTTCCTTGTTGCTGCTTGTGTCTCGCCCGGCTACTGCTGCCTTCCAAAAGAAAGACTGGAGCTCCTTTAGATTCCTTGGTTAAGGAAGTGCAGTGATGGCTCTGACCAAATTCTGTGCTAGTTAAATACCACTGCCGCAAGTAATGTGCCCTAGATATTTCACTGACGATTGAAAAACAGCTGATGTCACAAGATTGCACTTGAGGCCTGTAGACTGGAGGGTGTGAAACAGCTGCAGCAAGTTTGCTAAGTGTTTTGCCATATTGGATTCCTTCGTCACATTGTCATCAAGATAATTTATTCCTCCCAGGACATCCTACAGCTGTTGTTCAAGGAATCTTTCGAAAATGGGGGGACACTAGTCACCTCGAAAACTAAACGTTTGAACCTATATGACCCATGCTGCGTCTTGACTACAAGGTCTTTCTGTGTTTGTACTTCCAAAGGTAGTTTTAAGTAAGCATAAGAGAGATAGATCTTTGAAATTATCTGCCCTCCCTCATGCAATAAAAGGGAATGGAATAAGTGTTGACTGAAATCTCCATGCAGGCACGTTTTCCCAATGGCTTTTTTACGATAGCTAATGGTGCCACCCACTTACTCGCAGACACAGGTTCAATGTTCTCCAAGGCTGTCAACCCGTCTAGTTTATTTGTAATAGCCTCCCACAAGGCGAGGGACACAGGTTTTAGACACAAAAAGTAGGAGCATGTTGACTGCTTTAAGGTGATGTGAACCACAAAGCTCCTCACTTTGGTAAGACCCCAGAGGAGATCTCAGAGTATTGCCTACTGAGGTCATCCAACTGTTGCAGTGATCTTTGCTCTGAGACTAGGTGGGTGGAGTCTTTGATGACAAATCTGAAAGCTGAGGAAGCATCGAGGCTGAAAGGATTGTCTGTATCCATGTTGTTAACCACAATGAAGGTGAAGTGGTGTACGACCTGTTTGTACGATGCCGTGATTGCCCGCATCTCGTGGTCGTGCGGTAGCGTTCTCGCTTCCCACGCCCGGGTTCCCGGGTTCGATTCCCGGCGGGGTCAGGGATTTTCTCTGCCTCGTGATGGCTGGGTGTTGTGTGCTGTCCTTAGGTTAGTTAGGTTTAAGTAGTTCTAAGTTCTAGGGGACTGATGACCTAAGATGTTAAGTCCCATAGTGCTCAGAGCCATTCGATGCCGTGATCGTGATTTGTCGTTTATGTAGAATGTTTTACTTGTCATACGTCACCAGGCACCGAACTCCGTATTTCAGGAGAGGCGCCCCCAGCTGGAGTTATGTTTGAAAGTTTAAGATGGTCGCAAGGCGCCTGTGTCGACTTCTGTCTGAACTTATTGTCGCAGGAATTGAGTGTGGTGAACAGTTTCTGAGGAGACACTCCCGGGTTTTAGGATTCCCACGAAATCACATTAATGTCCAATAGGTTCTGACGTGGCGTGTGTTATTTATGTCGAGCACGACAGACTGACGTGATACGTCTTTACTTCCGGCTTGCCTCGCACTGTCCCACCTATCGTAGCAGTCATCTCTGACAAGTTTTTGAAGACGTCCCAGGCACGGTGGAAAGAAGCGCCAGTCGGGGGGCTAAGATTGCTTCGTTTGTTTGCAAGACTGAGTCAGATGGAGGCGGTGTTTGCACCCTGTGGTTGCCGCATTTGCTTCTTCAGCTATATCGGCTTCCTTTTCCGGGTCTGAAACAATAGCCACCATCTAGCCCGTAAAATCTAACCATGAGCTCAAGGTGTGAGAGGCGTCAAAGGATTGGGCTAATTTTAAAACAGCTCCCAGAGAAGGGTCTTCAAGTTATAAATCTTTTTGACGCACTTCCTTATCTCGAGATCCCCGAATAATTGTGTCCCAAATCATCAATGCAGACAGTCTGGAACCGCGCGACCGCTACGGTCGCAGGTTCGAATGCTGCCTCAGGCATGGGTGTGTGTGATGTCCTTAGGCTAGTTAGGTTTAAGTAGTTCTAAGTTCTAGGGGACTGATGACCTCAGAAGTTAAGTCCCATAGTGCTCAGAGCCAGCCATCAATGCAGCATACGATCCCTTCTGTAGCAGAGCCACAGAATGACGTTTCGGCCGGCCGAAGTGGCCGTGCGGTTCTGGGCGCTGCAGTCCGGAACCGCGAGACCGCTACGGTCGCAGGTTCGGATCCTGCCTCGGGCATGGATGTGTGTGATGTCCTTAGGATAGTTAGGTTTAACTAGTTCTAAGTTCTAGAGGACTAATGACCTAAGCAGTTGAGTCCCATAGTGCTCAGAGCCATTAGAATGACGTTTCTTCTAAGCCCTTGCAGTTCAGCCGTCCATGAGCCGTATGGTTGGTTCGGTTGTTTACGACGCTGATAAGACTCCACATGGGATATAATGACGTGGCAGTGGCGGTGAAAGGAGGTAGATAACAAATGAAACATTTCATCAAAAATCTGCTGCACCGGTCCCGTGAGGAAAGGTAGTGTGCAGAAAAGCCGGTACGTATTAGGCGAGATGCAGATGGGAAAGAGGATTTTGCCACGGCTGGATCCCTAACCTGGAACGCGACGAAATGTTGTCGGAGACGTGTCTCGTATGTCTGCCACTCCCCCACCGATTCGTCATACGGAGGAAATGGCGACGGATTCGCAACCGAATGCCGGAAAAACGACGCTGACAATAACGCCTCCTGACGTTTCTGCTCCTCTAACTTCAAAGCTTCCTGCTGTTTCTGCTCATCTAACTGCTGTTGAAGAAATCGTTGTGCACGACTTCCATCGACACACTCGGTAAGGAAACGCACCGTCACTTTTAGAACAAGTATGTTTTCTAGATTAGATTAGATTAGATTAGATTAGTTTTTCGTTCCATGCATCCGTGATGAGGAGATCCTCGTGGATGTGGAACATGTCAATTTTTTTTTCAGCTGAAATAACAATACTAATATTATGGGTATATAGAATACATAATTTTTTTAAGCTGAAATAACAATACTAATAGTATGAGTATATACAATACATCATTTGTTTCTATTAAAAATTCGTCATTGGAGTAGGAGGAGTTGGCCACTAGAAAGTCTTTCAGGCTCCTTTTAAACTGATCTTTATTTGTAACTAAATTTTTTATGTTTGCTGGCAAATTATTGAAGATGAGTGCTCCTGAGTAGTGGACCCCTTTTTGAACTAAAGTAAGTGCTTTTAAGTCCTTGTGCAGATTATTTTTGTTCCTGGTATTGTATGTATGAACTGAGCTGTTTGTTGGAAAAAGAGATATATTACTTAGGACAAATTCCATTAAGGAGTAAATGTACTGAGAGTCAGTAGTTAGTATGCCCAGTTCTTTGAAGAGGTTTCTACAGGACGTCCGTGAATTTACTCCACAAATAATACGTATTACACGATTTTGGGCTCTGAAAACTTTTGTTTGAATAGTTACCCCAAAATATTATTCCATATGACATTATGGAATGGAAGTAGGAAAAGTATGCAAGCTTTTTCTTTTTTATGTCGCCTATGTCTGCTAACACTCAAATTGCAAATACAGATTTGTTAAGGCGTTTCTACAGTTCTGTGATGTGCTCCTACCAACTGAATTTATTATCAAGTTGTAATCCCAGGAATTTAAGACTGTCAACCTCTTCTGTCTGCTCTTCTTCATACTTTGTGCATATGCTGGGTGGAAACCTCTTACAGGTTCTGAATTGCATGTAGTGAGTCTTTTCAAAGTTTAATGTCAATGAGTTGGCTTTAAACCATTTATTAATATCCATGAAAATATCATTAGCAGATCTTTCTAGAACTACACTCGACATACTATTTATTGCAATACTTGTGTCATCTGCAAACAAAACGAACTCTGCTTCTGGCAGTGTAACTGATGGGAGAACATTAATGCACACAAGAAAAAGCAAAGGCCCTAAGATGGATCCTTGTGGGACACCACATGTAATTTCTTCCCATTCTAATGATGACTGATGACTTAATTCACTACTCCCTTGCACTGACACCCTTTGTTTCCTTTTAGCGAGGTATGACTTGAACCATTTTGCAGCACTGCCCGTGACACCATAGAATTCTAATTTATTTAAAAGGATGTTGTGGTTCACACAATCAAATGCTTTTGACAAATCACAGAAAATACCTGCTGCTTGTAATTTGTTATTTAATGAATTAAGTACATTTCCGCTGTAGGTGTAAATAGCTTTCTCGATATCAGAACCCTTCAGAAATCCAAACTGTGTTCTTGATAATATGTTCTTTGTGGTCAGATGGTTGAGAAGCTGCCTGTACATTACTTTTTCTAAAATTTTTGAGAATGCTGGCAAAAGTGAAATCAGACTGTAGTTTGATGGTATCTCTTTATCCCCTTTCTTTAATAGAGGCTCAACATCTGCATATTTTAGCCAGTCAGGAAATGTCCCAGTTATAATTGACTGGTTACACAAGTAACTTAGAATTGTACTAAACTCACAAGGACATGCTTTAATTAACTTTGTTGATATTTCATCATAACCACTAGAATGCTTTGTTTTTAAAGATTTGATTATGGAAGTTATTTCTTTCGGTGAAGTGAGTGACATATTCATGTACCTGAAGCTATTTGTAAAGGCTAGTTTCAGATATTCAAGGGCATTATTTACTGATCCTGACAATACCATTCTATCAGTAACGGATATAAAGAACTTGTTAAATAGTTTTGCCACACTATGCCCATCAGTTACTAATGTGTCATCTACCCTTAATGCTATTTGCTCCTGTTCCTTTCTGGTTCTACCAGTCTCCTCTTTCACTATATTCCATATTGTTTTTATTTTGTTCCCTGACATTGCTATCTTCTTCTCATAGTGCATTTGTTTAGATGCCTGAATTACTTTTTTTGATATTTTACAGTATTCCTTGTATTTAGCTAAATCATCAGGACTGGAGGTATTCTTGGTTGACAGATACATTTTCCTTTTTGTCTTACAGGAAATCTTTATTCCTTGTGTAATCCATGGTTTTATTATAGACTTCTGTTTAATTTGAGTAACTTTTAGAGGAAAACAGTTTTCAAACATGGTACTGACATTGTTCATGAATGTGTTATATTTTTCATTCATGTCATGAGCACTATAAACATCTTTCCAGTTCATATGTTTGAGCAGTTTTCTAAAACACTCAATTTCTCGTTGATAGACTACTCTCCTGTACTCAGATTTAGCAGTCTTGATAATCTGCTTAGAATTTACATTTAAAACAATGAGTTGCGTGTCATGATCTGATAGTCCATTTATTACAGGTTTTATGATATGATTTTGTTCCTTTGATTTGTCTATAAAAATGTTATCAATGGCTGTCCTTGAGGATTTAGTGATCCTAGTTGGAAAGTTTACAGTGTGAGTTAGATTGAAAGACAACATTACTAACTGCAGTAAATGTTTACTGGAAGATTGCGTTAGAAAATCTAAATTAAAGTCACCAGCAATCAAAATTTCTTTGTTTCTTTCTGTTAAATAACCCAAAAGAGCTTCTAGATGACTTATGAATAGATTATAATTTCCTGCAGGTGCTCGGTAAATAGTTACTATTATATAGGATCTGTTATGGCACTCTACTTCTGTTGCACATGCTTCTAGATGCTGCTCTAAACAGAAGTTATTAATGTCAATGTTCTTGAATTTATGGCAGTTTTTAATAAACGTGGCTACTCCTCTCCATCCAAATCTACTCTGCAGAAGTAAGAAGCTAGTTTAAATCCTGAAATGTCTAACATATCTATACCAGTGGTCACTTGGTCTTCAGAGAGGCAGATTATGTCAATTTGGTTAGATGAATTCATTTCATCAATACAAATGAGTAGTTCATCAACATTATTTCTGAGTCCCGTAATGTTCTGGTGTAATAAAGATAACTGACACTGCATACTAATGGGATTATAACTGCTTTGGCGGAGAAGAACTGGCAGGTTCTCATTACTTTCTGTTAAACATTGTTTAAATGGAGGCTGTATGCTAAAATCTGGCTCCTGTTCATCTGTTTTCTCAAACTGAGTGTGTCTGCCAATCTCTCTTAGGACTCGTTTTCTTTCCCCCTTCCCTATCCTTAAAAAGTCATCCCTCTGACACCTGTGACCACTGGTATTTTACCACTTGTGACAGTGTCCCCCCTTAAGTTTTCTGCAATCAACCCTGACAATTTTCCCTTCCCTTTTCTATTGAGATGAAGGCCATGCCTAGTGTAGTCCCACCTATCGATAGCATCCACAGGAATCAAACCAATATGGGACCCTATATCCATCCTAAGCAGCCACTCCAGCTCCAAGTTCACCCTCCCGACGGAAGAGTTGATATGAGGCCGATCATGGCGTCTCAACACAGACACAAATCCCACGCTCGTATGCTTCGTTGCTGATGCTATCTTCACCAGGTCACTCTCTATGGAATATTCAGAGTCTCTGTCAATGCTATTTCCCGGACCACCCACTATAACCACGGCATCCTCCTTTGTGAAGTCCTTGCATAAAGAACCTACATCCTCTGTTACCTGACCCAGATCTGCACTAGGCTTGAAAAAGTTTGCGACCTGGTACTCTGGACCTAGATTTTCCTGCAGTAGTTGGCCAACACCTCCACCATGGGAGCTATCTAACAACAGAACTTTCTTCCTCTTTACAAATTTCCCTACCTTTTTCAAGTCCTTATTGTGCCCTTTCTACAGCTTCAGCTACACGAGGCTCATCCGATTCTGACTGAGGCAACAGGTCAAATCTATTTTCAAGATTTATGACAAAGCTGTCTTATGTTCTCCTTTGCCTGTTCTTCCAATTACCTGTTGCTACTTCCCATCTCTGTTCACCCTTCTCCCTCTTTAACCTGTCCAGATCCTCCCTTGCCTTGTGTAAGTCAGCTTGAAGAGCTGCAATTTTCCCCTCTTGTTCCAGTATTTTCCTTTCTCTACTGCAGATCCTACAATACCACTGGTGAGCCTAATTTATGTCCCCATTTTCTACGCCACTACATTCGCCCCAATGAAAGATACTACAGCACCCATCACACCACACCCCGGAACTAACGATCCTACGGCATGTCACACACTTCTCACTCATGGTAAAAACAGAAATCGTATAAACTGATTTAAGTACTGACTAAAACGTAAACAAAGGACCCTAGAAACTATTCAGGCTGATACAAATAAATTGAAAGAGTACTGATTAAAAAAACTGGTGATTACATATAAGTATGAAGTCACTGTTTACTTACGATACGCGCGCGTGAAATTAAGCCTGAAATCCGTGCTGTAGGCGTGAGAAGGAAAATAAATTTCTTACCCCGTTTAATCTTCTTTAACATTTGATTAACACTTCCGCTAATGTAACAACACTTGTATTTATACCAACTGGAAACGTTTACCTATAAGTTTAATTCACTGCTTACTTACGATTCGCGCGCGTGAAATTAGGCCTAGGATTCGTGCAACAGGCGCGAGAAGAAAAATACGCTTCTTACCCCGTTTAATCTTATTTTATACTTCAATAACACTTACACTAGATTAACAACACTTAGATTGTAGTTATAACAACTGTAAACGTTTAAAAACAGCTTAATAACAACGCCTTTTATAATCATTTATTGCAGCAAATACTCGAAGAGTCCGCGTCGGCGCAGTGTTGCCAACCACCCTATGTTCACAAGTACAAAGTTTCACAAGTACAGTGTTCGGATTGTGGTGTGGCAAGACAGTTACAAACAGCTCCACGATAAAGCGAAATGCACGCAGAGCCTGAGTGATGAGAACGAGCACCGCGTGACGATTTCCTATAAAGGCGCGTGTGACTGGTGGTGCCGAATACGGCTGCGCAGTCGTCAAGGGCAATCACTCGGCCTCAGTGTCCCCCCGTAGCGGCCGCTGTTGGTGGCGTCGGCCGTCCTCTGTCGCGTGGCTGGTCGTCCGGTAGGCTACCACAATTACTTATTGTTATTTGACTAGCACCCTTTTAAAAATCGAGTCGGTTTTAATTGCATATCCTTGAGTGTCTTGTTTTGATTCTTAACAATTTCATTTGATGACTTGAGCCATACATATATTACATTTTTAAATGAAAACTACCGATTATACACACAGATATCGATTTCGATTCACAAATGGTGTATGAGGAACAAAGTCTCCTCAGTGACATGCTAGCAGTTTAGCTTATTTATCTTAAACAGATGCCTGAGCGGAATGCAAAAGTGCTGTTTTAGGTAAGAAGGAGAATTCTGGTGCCAATAATCTTGCCGTCAATCAAGAACAAGTTTACTGGGGGTATTGAGAAATCGCATTATGAAGAGCAGCGTTTTGTTTTGAGCGGGCCTGTAGTAACAGTGTGGAGAACGAGGTTCTGAGTAGCTTGGACAGACGTTTCAAGCCATTCAAATGGTCACTGGGTAACTCCTCAGTGTGGGTTTCAATGTGTTGCACAATTCCGCCGAGGGACACTAAATATAGAGCACTTAAAAGATCGAATTTTAAACTACGTTCTTGCAGCCCAGCTTACAAAACTTTGGTGACACTTCCTTTAGAAATATTGCAGGCCAGGATGATACTGTGTGTAAAGAGGTCCAAGGAATTTCCAATGCAGGATGCTGAAAGGGCTGTTATTGTACTGAATTCACTCTGATATGCCATTTAGTGTGGTCAGGCCCGAGAAATGGCATAATGATCATATTGTTGTGGGCGTTGGAAATTGAAAAATATCTTCCACTGAGACATGAACACCTATATGAATGAGGAATTGTAGTTTGGTAGATTGCTCTTTCATGAACAATCGAAGGGTGTCTAGTCTGAAACTAGCCACAGTTGGTGCTCATTTCTGGTGGCGTTTTCCCTCTCTCAGAGTGATCCAAATTGCTGTGCTGAAGCTCCAAATTTTCTGTGATACCAGCGATCAGAGTCTGATCATTAGTACCTTGACACCCATATGTAACGCGGAATTGATCACTAGATGTCATGTGAAGTGGATCCACCCAGTATAAAAGCAGGCGTAGAGCATCGTGTTACCAGCAGAGAAGTGGTAACAGCAAAATGTGTCAAGCAAGAAAGCTCAGTGACTTCAAATGTGGACTAGATATTGCAAGTTCATCTGAGTAATCAGGTTAGTTTCAAAACCTTCTAAAGCTACCCAAGTCGATGGTTTGTGATGTGATTTTGAAGGAACCACCACAGCTAAACCAAGACCAGACACACTTCATGCACTGACCGACAGGGACTGTCGAACGCTGCAAAGAATGGTTGCAAAAAATCGGCTGATGTCAACGGAAGGAATCACTTTTGAGTCCCAAAGTACTAACAGCAGTCCAACCAGAACAGTGACTGTTCGTAAGGAATTATAAAGTATAGGATGCAGTGGTCGAGCAGCTCCTCATAACCCACTCCTTTCTGTAGTCAGTGCTAAATGATGCGTGATATAATGTATAGAGCAGCGCCACTGGACAGTGAATGACTAGAAACGAGTAATTTGGACTGATGAATCACATTATACACTAATGCAATCCGATACAAGGGTTTGGGCTTGGCGAATTCCTGGAGAACTTTACTTACCATCATATGTAGTGCCAAGAGTCAGATACAGAGGAGGTTGTATTGCGATATGGACATGTTTATTGTGGTTGGGTGTGGTCCCATTACTTCAGAAAACTGAATGCAGAAGGATATGAACACATTTTACAGCGCTGTGTTGTACAGCACAGAATAGTAAGGGGTAGACACACTGAAGGGCCAAAGAAACTGGCATAGGCATGCATATTCTAGCACAGAGACATGTATACAGGCAGAATATGGTGCTGCGATCGGCAACGCGTGTATAAGACAACAAGCGTCTGGCGCAGTTGCTAGATCGGTTCCTGCTGCTACAATGGCGGATTATAAAGACTTAAGTGGGTTTGAACGTGGTGTTACAGTCGGCGCACGAGAGATGGGACATAGCATCTCCGGGAGAGCGATGAAATGGGGATTCTCCCGTACGACCATTTCACGAGTGTAACGTTAATATCAGGAATCCGCCAAAACATCAAATCTCCGACATCGCTACGGCCGGAAAATGATCCTGCAAGAACGGGACCAACGACGACTGGAGAGAACTGTTCAACGTGACAGAAATGCAACCCTTACGCAAATCGCTGTAGATTTCAACTCAGAGCCATCGACAAGTGTCAGCGTGCGGACCATTCAACGAAACATCATCGATATGGGCTTTTGGAGCAGAAGACACACTCATGTATCCTTGATGACGACACAAAGCTTAATGCCTCGCCCTGGTCCGTCAACACCGACACTGGACTGTTGATGACTGGAAACATGTTGCCTAGTTGGACGAGTCTCGTTTCAAATTGTATTGAGTGGATGGACGTGTACGGGTATGGAGACAACCTCATCAATCCATGGACCCTGCATGTGAGCATTGGACTGTTCAAGCTGGTGGAGACTCTAATGGTGTGTGGGGGGGAGGGGGGGGGTGCAGTTGAAGTGATATGGGACCCTGATACACCTAGATACGACTCTGACAGGTGACATGTACATAAGCATCCTGTCTGATCTCCTGGACCCATTCATGTCCATTTTGCATTCCGATGCACAGTGTGACACCCCACACGTACAGAGTTGTTACAGAGTGGCACCAGTCAGTCACCCCCGCACTACTTCAGACATTAATCGAGTCCATGCCACGTGGTGTTGCGGCACTTCTGTGTGCTCACGGGGACCCTACATGAGATTAGGCAGGTGTACCAGTTTCTTTTGCTCCTCAGTGTATTAGAACCTTTTATTAAAACTCATTGACATTGCCACAGGCAAACTCAAGTCATGCAAGTGACGCCATATGTTGAGTGAGGGTACGCATTCAGTAGAAGGAAGTGGGGCAAGCATACAAGTATATTGGTTAGCAAGTATGACATGATGCAAGAAAATTTCTCTCTTTCACAAGAGCACAAAGTTTTAAGCTGACACAGCAGTTAACAGCCTGTCAAGTGAATATAGCACAATAAGGAGAACACATGTAGCTACTATGAACTGAGTCTTGCATCAAAGCCTCACGCTAGCTCCCCTTAAATACTCCAGCATTCCAGGTGTCATGGTGAGTTGATCATTGGGATCAATGGCATTCATAGTAATAGCACTCCATTCCATGATTACAATGCTGTAGTGGATCTATACCCTAGATGCTCCAGTACAGTCTATGAACTAGCTGAAGGCGTAATCAAAATGATGACCTTCATCTGATGAAGTGCATGCTGCTCACTGCTTACCTACTACTGATCGGGAAACCGACTGTCTTCCAATAGCATCACATGGCAGTGTGCTGCCAGAACTGAACTTCAGTGCTGAAGCCAGCACCAGGGCCTCTTGGTGTCAATGGTGCTGTTCAATGATCAGGCATCTCCTGGTGCTGAAACCTACCATGGGTAGGAAGGAGGTCAACCGGCCACACAACTACATACACCAGGTACTTCGCGGAGGGTTATCGAGGGTCATCGCGGAATTTGGAGTGGGACCGAGGACTCTCAAACAGCCAGTCTGAGACCACTTCACACTGGGGACTGGGCGCAGCTGCTCGTCTCCAACCCGCTGTGGCACTGGGGTTGCTCAACTTCACCTGGGTGTGCAACTGCGGAGCTAATCGGCAGACGTCAGCTACAATCCAACAAACATCTTAATGAGCAACGGCTAAGACTGGTTTAGAAGAACGACAACTCGTATACATTGGGAATAAATTATTGAACTCTAATAATGTTTTGTTAGCGTCATTGACACTTCGCAGGTTCTCGGTAGCTATCTTGTTTTCATACAGGCGTGTCTCCGATTGACTCACGTAGTGTACTGTATCCAGCAGAGAAACAGTTTGGAGACATTGATCATATCAGCACGACATTACACCCTGTCATGAAACAGTATCCGTGAGGCTATGGACCACAACATTCCTGAAACGTGGCCTGCACAGAGCCCCGAACTGAACCCAATGGAACACCTTTGGGATGAGTTAGAACGTCTACCTCGCTCCGGACTCCAGGGTCCAACATCACTATCTTTTCCGTTTCGGCTTTTGGGGAAGGGTTGGTTCCCGTACCCCTCTTACATTCAGACAAAGCATTGAAACTGACCCCAGCGAAGTTCTAGCTGTCATAATGGCGAAGGGAGGACCCCATGTTAATGTCCACTAATAAGTGTCTGAATGCTTTTGATCAGATGGTGTATTTAGGGCAATATATCTTACCTGCCACAGTGTGAAGACCCCATAGTGGTTGGAACAGTGTGCGGTCGCTGAATTCTTCTAGTAGCTTTGTTTCAGACAGCGACAAGCGCGTTACAAGAGCGTGTTGATAGAAATGTATTTCTCAGTGCTTGGCGGCGAAGCTAGGATGTCTTGTACTTCGTGCTCTTTCGTTTTATTAAATGCAGCCTCCACATAACCGTATTTAGTTCCGTCTATCTTTATGCACCTCATCTGGCTTACCTCCAGAATGTCATTATTTCTGTTTCTTTCCGATTCTGCTTTTGAACCGTTAAAGCATTCCAGGAAACCTTCGAATGCTTGTTAGTTACATTTGTCATCTTAACTGTTGAGAATTTATCTCCACCCAAAGTAAATGTCTAGTTTCTCTTCATCATACTCCTATCTTTTTCAGTCATTTCTGTAGTCATATTTACGTAATACTGACTCACATTCTCTCGAAGACGTTTCAGATATGTTTTGGTTAATTCAGTGTATTCTTTTCTGTATCAAGTGGAATTCTGTTAGGCTATTCTGAATCTTCTCAGAGGTACGTCATGGCAGTGCATCCCGGTATGCATATACAGAGAGAACCGAGCATCTTCTTACATGCTCTGAGAAGTACTGATTTAAATACGAGTATGGAATGATGATTTTGTTATGGCTGCGTTTAAGTTCAGTGGTCGATACCCTTTTCCCTATTCGATTTACAATAGCAGGCAGAAATCAGTACCGTTATTCAGTCAGCCTCACGGATTTTTACTCTTTTGAGCTACCTTAAACGAGAACAAGTGATCATTCGTCAGCTACCGTTATACTGATCAAACGTTGAGCAGTAAACGAAGATTTAGAAAATTAAATAGTAAAGCAAGTACCAATCAGGAAATTTACAGCCCTGGTCTGAGTTATGGTGTACACTTGCAGTTATCCGTCCAAAGATCGCACTCGCTTGTAGTTCAGTGAGTAGTATGACCGTGGTTCAACTGTGTCTATTCACATATTCAAACTAAAACCCGGAATGCAGTCCACATTAACTAGCTACGGCTAACTCCGGTTTTCTAGTCTGCCACTTACCAGTAGATTTATCAAAAAATTCATACCCACGAAAGAAGATCATTGTAAAAGTAGCGTTGGATATACGCGTAAAATGGGCAGCATGAACTCGTGGGAACTAACCTAACACGCCGTCGTTCGGTGAAGGTACTCTTACGTAAATATCGGTGTCTGATCAATGAGATATTGACGTTTCCTTCTGCCAGTTTTAGACAATATGCATGCAACGCCCTTCGACATGGCCGAGGCAGAACTTTAAGCTACTCGCTCTACGGAAATATTAACAAGTACACCCAAAACGTCACATGGATCGTTAACATGGGAAGGGAGATTATTTTTCGTAAAAGGTAAGCGCCAATAAACGGATACGTTCCTTAATTTTGTTCTTGTGTCGTAAAAATAGCCTCGAAATATTTTCCTGCAATACTTTTTTTGGCTAAATTTTTTTGCCAAATCGGTATTCAGCATGTGTCCCAGAAAGGCCGAAACTCTTCAGAACAGAAAAGGGAAATGATTTTTTTTGATGGGCCATTGCGTGCTTTTGGCAAAAGTGAGAAAAATATGAGAGCCCCAAAAAATATCGGATGTAATGCGTTCTTTTACGTGTTAACAAGTTATTATTAGGTCCCCTGTACAATGAGTGCTGTTGGCGAGAGTGGTGTTAAAAACAGTATTTAGATGAAAATATGTATCTTGAATAAATGCACAAGAACACTATAATTATGACATTGCGGCAATAGAAGCGAAACTGCAGGAAAAACGAGATGTACTCGAGTGTGCATCGTTCCCGAGAATAACCCACTAGTCAGTTCCAGAGAATGTAAGTGGTCTTGCTTCAGTGAACAGGACTGTGTTACATATACCAAAGTATTAGTGGTACTACGTCGTCAAACTAGTGATCTCGCATCGTCAACAACGCACCATGTTAGATGCGATCTGTAAGGAGGGCGAAGATATTCATCTGTGGTTCCTTCCCTCAGCGGACAGGCCTACAGCACCGAAACAGTCATCGCCAGGAACTCTTGGAAACTCTCTGACAGAGGAATTCAAATGTCCAAATGTGTGCGAAATCTTATGGGACTCAACTGCTAAGGTTATCAGTCTCTAAGCTTACACACTACTTAACCTAAATTATCCTAAGGACAAGGACACACACCCATGCCCGAGGGAGGACTCGAACCTCCGCCGGGACGAGCCGCAAGTCCATCACTGCAGCGCCCCAGACCGTTCGGCTAATCCCGCGCTCCTGACAGAGGAATTACGTTGCCTGAGAAACAAGGTGAAGCAGCCAGTGTAACTTCCTACACATACACACAATCAAGTAAGAGAGATTCATCGATGAATTTTGAACAGCATTCAAACCATACATGCAGGTGTATGAAACTGTAGAATTTTCCGAATCTATTAAAACCTATGCTAAAAATTGCGATGATTAACTATAAAATCTGAGTTTTTTTCTAAACATGAAGTTTAAAATGTAAAAGCTCATTCAATTTTTCATAAATTAACTAAATTATAGAGTTTCATGCACCTGTAAGTATGATTTGTTTGCTGTGCAAAATTCATCGAAGAAGCTCGCTTACTTACGAAGAAAAGTGTACCTATAGCAACAAATGCAGCCAATAGTAAGTGGAAAAATGATAAATTTCACGTGTAAAAAAATTATTTTGTCATTTTTTTGAACTTCCACTGCTATGAGTCTGAATCCGGAATCCTTCCTGGTCATGCTGACAAAGTTTTATGACTTTGTTTGTAAAAGTATAGAGAGTGGAAATTAAAATGTCCTGTGGTGCCTCTCCTCCGCCAGGTGGGCCCGTTTTGACGTCCTACCCCCCCCCCCCCCCCCCAAATCTCCCTGAAAATGTCTCTCCTGTATGGGAATATACGTAATGGATGCATGAGTGCAGGTTGTAGACACATGGTTGACGACTTATGGTAGTTTGGGACTGGCCGTGAGGTATGCTCCGATGGCTTAATGGTAAGGCGACGGCTCGCTACAAGCGGGAAATTCCGTTGGAAAATGGCATCGTGATGCTGTTACATGATGGGTAGCCAATGAGCTAACAGGATATCCATCATGCACTGTTGTGTCATCAGAGTTCCCTTAATCACTACCAACTGTGACCTGAAGTCATACCCAATGTCTTCCCACAGTATGGCACCAGGAGTAACACTGCTGTGTCAAAACACTGGAAGTATGAGACCTCCACCCAGATCGTCACCATACTCGTCGACAGTGGTCAACCAGAGTAGCGCAGAACCGCAGTTCATCACTGAACACAATCAGACCCCTTTCGTCAACAGTCCGTGGTACCCAGACACAGCACCACTCCAAAAGCAGTTGCTTGCATTGTGGTGTTAATGGCAGCCTACGCATCGGGTGGTAACTACCTAGTCCACTTGCTCCTTCTCTCCATCCAATGGTCTGGAAAGACATGCCTGCATGTCCGAAGGAACATTGCGTCATACTTTTGAACAACACAGGCACTGCAATACTGTACATACAACGAAGGAGGCTCACCATTTTGTGCACCAAGCACATCATAACTAATTCACATCTGCACCTCCATCTGAGAACAAATAATGGACGCATAGCGACGTCCTGTGTCTTCCCAGACCACTGAATGGAGACAAGGAGCAACTGGACTAGGGAGTTACCACCCAAGGCGTTGACTGCCATTAACACCACAATGCAAGCAACTGCTTTTGGAGTGGTGCTGTGACCGGGTACTACGGGTTGTTGACGAAAGGCGTCAGTGGTGAACTGCGATACTGCAGAAAGGCTTGGCAGGAATGTTACCACTGTACATGTTGGCATCGGTAGTTACGAGACCGTACGGCCACAAGAAGACCGGGCTCCGGGCGGCAATGTGGCAGTACAGACAGGGAAGACCATCGTGTTCGGCGTATGGCTCTGGCGCATCGCAGTGCTTCTGTAGCAGCAATTTGAACAGCAGTTGACACCACAGTGACACAATACTTCGAGGACAGCTCCGAGCCAGACGCCCTGTTGAGTGCATTCCACTGACCCTAAACCCCGCTATTCGTGACTTCAACAGTGTCAAGCGAGAACCCATTCGAAGTCAGGATGAAGGTCTGTTGTGTTTTCTTATGAATGCTGTTCTGCCTCGGTGCCAGTGATGGCCATGTGTCAGTTAGAAGGAGACCAGCTGAGGGCCTGCAACCAACCTGTCGGTTTGCCAGACACTCTGGATCTGCACCTGGAGTTAGGGTGTGGGGTGCGATTTCGTATGACAGCAGAAGCACACTCCTGGTTATCCCACACATCCTTATTGCAAATTTGTACGTCACTCTGATGATTCGAACTGTTGTGCTGCCATTCACGAACAGCATTCCAGTGGGTGTTTACCAAGTGGATAACGCTCGCCCACATACCGCTGCTGTAACCTAATTTGCTCTACAGAGTGTCGACAAGTTGCCTTGGCATGCTCGATCACCATACCTCTCTCCAATGGAGCACGTACGAATCGTCATCGGACGGCAACTCTATTTAACCGTCCTTGTAGTGACTGGCCTCGTACAACAGACGTGCAACTCCATCCCACAAACTGACATCCGGCATCTGTGCAATACAATGAATCTGCATCTACATCTACATCTACATCCATACTCCGCAAGCCACCTGACGGTGTGTGGCGGAGGGTACATCGAGTACCTCTATCGGTTCTCCCTTCTATTCCAGTCTCGTATTGTTCGTGGAAAGAAGGATTGTCGGTTTGCCTCTGTGTGGGCTCCAATCTCTCTGATTTTATCCTCATGGTCTCTTCGCGAGATATACGTAGGAGGGAGCAATATACTGGTTAACTCTTCGGTGAAGGAATGTTCTCGAAACTTTGACAAAAGCCCGTACCGAGCTACTGAGCGTCTCTCCTGCAGAGTCTTCCACTGGAGTTTATCTATCATCTCCGTAACGCTTTCGCGATTACTAAATGATCCTGTAACGAAGCGCGCTGCTCTCCCTTGGATCTTCTCTATATCTTCTATCAACCCTAGCTGGTACGGATCCCACACTGCTGAGCAGTATTCAAGCAGTGGGCGAACAAGCGTACTGTAACCTACTTCCTTTGTTTTCGGATTGCATTTCCTTAGGATTCTTCCAATGAATCTCAGTCTGGCATCTGCTTTACCGACGATCAACATTATATGATCATTCCATTTTAAATCACTCCTAATGCGTACTCCCAGATAATTTATGGTATTAACTGCTTCCAGTTGCCGACCTGCTATTTTGTAGCTAAATGATAAAGGATCTATCTTTCTGTGTATTCGCAGCACATTACACTTTACTACATTGAGATTCAATTGCCATTCCCTGCACCTCTGCCTGCTTGCATTGAACATTTTGGCGATTGTAATGATAATTAATGTACCAATTTCACATTTGCAACTGCTTATTTCACTCTTACATTAACCTGTGATCTTGCAATGTTAATCACTTAAATCTGTTACTTTGACAAATGTTTTCCCAAAATTTCATTACTCTTCTTTATCATCATCATCATTATCATCATCATTTAAGACTAATTATGCCTTTCAGCGTTCAGTCTGGAGCATAGTCCCCCTTACAAAATTCCGCCATGATCTCCTGTTCAGTGCTAACATTGGTACCTCTTCTGATGTTACGCCTATTACTTCAAAATCATTCCTAACCGAATCCAGGTACCTTCTCCTTGGTCTACCCCGACGCCTCCTACCCTCTACTGCTGAAACCATGTGTCTCTTGGGTAACCTTGCTTCTCCCATCCGTGTAACATGACCCCACCATCTAAGCCTGTTCGCCCTGACTGCTAAATATATAGAATTCATTCCCAGTTTTTCTTTGATTTCCTCATTGTGCACACCCTCCTGCCATTGTTCCCATCTACTAGTACCTGCAATCATCCTAGCTACTTTTATATCGTAACCTCAATCTTATTGTTATCGTAACCTGAATCCACTCAGCTTTCGCTCCCATACAACAAAGTTGGTCGAAAGATTGAACGGTGCACAGATAACTTAGTCTTGGTGGTGGTGGTGGTGGTGGTTAGTGTTTAACGTCCCGTCGACAACGAGGTCATTAGAGACGGAGCGCAAGCTCGGGTTAGGGAAGGATTGGGAAGGAAATCGGCCGTGCCCTTTCAAAGGAACCATCCCGGCATTTGCCTGAAACGATTTAGGGAAATCACGGAAAACCTAAATCAAGATGGCTGGAGACGGGATTGAACCGTCGTCCTCCCGAATGCGAGTCCAGTGTGCACTTAGTCTTGGTACTGACTTCCTTCTTGCAGAAGAGAGTAGATCGTAGCTGAGCGTTCACTGCATTAGATTTGCTACACCTCGCTTCCAGTTCTTTCACTATGTTGCCATCCTGTGAGAATATGCATCCTAACTACTTGAAACCTGTTCTAACTTTGTTCCTCCTATTTGGCACTCAATCCGTTTATATCTCTTCCCCACTGACATTACTTTCGTTTTGGAGATGCTAATCTTCATACCATAGTCCTTACATTTCTGATCTAGCTCTGAAACATTACTTTGCAAACTTTCAGTCGAATCTGCCATCACAACTAAGTCATCGGCATATGCGAGACTGCTTATTTTGTGTTCACATATCTTAATGTCACCCAGCCAGTTTTCAACGTATGTTCCATAAATAATATGAACAACAGTGGAACAGGTTGCAGCCTTGTCTTACCCCTGAAACTACTCTGAACCATGAACTCAATTTACCGTCAACTCTAACTGCTGCCTGACTATCTATGTAAAGGCCTTTAATTGCTTGCACATGTTTGCCTCCTGTTCCATAATCTCGTAGAACAGACAATAACTTCCTCCTAGGAACCCGGTCATATGCCTTTTCTAGATCTATAAAGCATAGATACAATTCGCTGTTCCACTCGTAACACTTCTCCATTATTTGCCGCAAGCTAAAGATCTGGTCCTGACAACCTCTAAGATGCCTAAACCCACACTGATTTTCCTTTCAACAATACCTGAGAAGGTTTTATCCGCAACACTGATTAAAGAAATACCTCTGTAGTTGTTACAATCTTTTCTGTTTCCATGTTTAAAGATTGGTGTGATTACTACTTTCGTCCAGTCTGATGGAACGTGTCCCGACTCCCACGCCATTTCAATTATCCTGTGTAGCCATTTAAGACCTGACATTCCACTGTATTGCCGGCCGAAGTGGCCGTGCGGTTAAAGGCGCTGCAGTCTGGAACCGCAAGACCGCTACGGTCGCAGGTTCGAATCCTGCCTCGGGCATGGCTGTTTGTGATGTCCTTAGGTTAGTTAGGTTTAACTAGTTCTAAGTTCTAGGGGACTAATGACCTCAGCAGTTGAGTCCCATAGTGCTCAGAGCCATTTGAACTATTCCACTGTATTTGATGAGTTCCGACTTAATTTCATCCACCCTAGCCGCTTTATTGCACTGCAATCTATTGACCATTTTCTCCACTTCCTCAAATGTGATCCTATTTCCATCATCATTCCTATCCCATTGTATATCAAAATCTGAAACATTATTGATCGTATTTTCACCTACATTGAGCAACTCTTCAAAATATTCCCTCCATCTGCCCAACGCATCAACTGGATTCACCAGCAGTTTTCCTGACCTGTCCAAAATACTTGTCATTTCCTTCTTACCTCCTTTTCGAAGACTGCTGATTACACTCCAGAATGGTTTTCCAGCAGCTTGACCCAAAGTCTCCAACCTGTTTCCAAAGTCTTCCCAAGATTTCTTCTTGGATGCTGCAATTATCTGTTAGGTCTACTTTAATTATCTTTAAACGTTGCAATTTTTTGTCGATACCTCCCCTGCTGGTCGGCCCCAGAATCCCTTCCCCAGCACATGCGGTCCCATCTTGGTTCTGCGCATAGTGAGCCAAATCACTTGAAAACCTGGACATACAGCAAAATGGATATAATATCGTACAAAACAGTGTTCTTTATATGTTCTTTGGGCTGCTGATTAGGAATCAGATGCCGGAATTACAAAATTCAAAATGGTGGAGCCAATGTGAAGGAGCAAAAAATTTATAAATTTAGCAGCTTCGATGTAAATCTCGGGTATAAAGTATTGTGAGGTCGCTGACAACGAAATATAAGTCAAAATTGCCACGCTGAAATGTTTTATTCGATATTTTACATTTTGCAATCGAAATCATAGTTAAATTCGTCACTTGTGCCATTATTGCTTGCAAGAGGGTCGCTGACGGATTGTCCACTGGGGGATGGTTCAAAAAGCAGATCTTTTATCTCAGGTGACATCTGTTTATTTTCTTTGTTTGTCATTTTCTGGACTATTGAAGTGAATGGATCCCAAGATGCCAAAAGGCGATGGAATAAGACGTGTATCGTTTCCTCGTGGGATTATTAGCGTGTAAAAACTTCTTTGATAATGCCGACCGTCCTTAATTCGAACTTCCTGCGCATCTTCAGACAGCCCACCAATCGGCAGCGGCGCAGCTTCGATTATGGCGTACGTGTGCATCAGAACAATGTGGACTGATGTTGGCATCGGGCATTATTGCAGGACATTGTGGGACCAGTGAAACTGCCACTCAATTTTCGAGAAATATACTTCTTTTTCGTAGTTCTTGATAGATACGTTTTAGTTCTAGGGCTCTCTGTACAATATTTAAATAGTTATGCAGCATTTCGCGAAAAAAAAAACATTATTACTCGGAAAGATTTTAATTTTGTAAAAAAAAAATTATTTGCCTATTTTCGAAAAAGAAATAATGACCACAATTTCTAATAGCTACCTAAGAATTCTACAGAAAACTATAATAACCTTTTATGTGCAGATAATAGTTTTGTGGTAATTGCAATAAGGAGGGACTCATTACATCGTGTGGCACTGCCGCACTGTAGAAAAATGATCGTCCACTAAAAAAGTGCAAATAGATGCACGCATATACATCTGAACTCTTTAACTACACTGTTAATGTAGTAGGAGAGCCACTTACAAAAGTGAAGCCACACAGAGGAAATTTTGTAGTCAATGATTTCAGATAATATCGATAGTTCTACGCCGTTATATGTCCTTACACCAGTTAAAATTGTCGTAAACATACCTTCTAGGGTACTACTCATGTCGTTTCATCCTGACAAGTAGGCAGGATCGCTGTCATGTATTAAAAAGGTCACACAAACAATATCTGATAATATATATGAAGATGGTATCTGTTCTTTCAGATATGTCGGAAAGAACAGATACCATGGGTGACCATGCAGCTCGTTAGAATGAAATTCCAATGAAATGAAGACCCTTAGCTGCATACAGGTGTTGAAATAAGTCAACGAGGAGAGTTGAAAATGTGTGTGCCGACCGGGACCCGAACCCGAGATCTGCTGCTTACATGGCAGACGCTCTATCCAGCTGAGCCACCGAGGACTCAGAGGATAGTGCGTCTATAGGGACTTATCTCTGGTACGCCTCCCGTGAAACCCACAATTGCAACTTATTGTCCCGCACTATATTCATAGTGCCCCTGCCCATTATACTCATTACTCGTGGCGTTACAGCCGATTCCCGTAAGAGTTCGGGCACTGTTTGTGCAGCCACACAGAAGAAGATGGTCGGACATGTCTGAAAGAACAGATACCATCTTCATATATACTTTCAGATATTGTTTGTGTGACCTTTTTTAAAGAAAGAACAGATACCATCTTCATACATATATAGTTAAGGCTCACCAGCCATTTGACCGTCCTCTTCTGTGCGGATGCTCAAACAGTGCCCGAACTCTTACGGGAATCGTCTGTAACGCCATGAGTAATGAGTATAATGGGCAGGGTCACTATGAATATAGTGCGGGACAATAAGTTGCGAATGTGGGTCTCACGGCAGGCGTGCCAGAGATACGTCCCTGCAGTCTCACGATCCTCTGTGTCCTCGGTGGCTCAGATGGAAGCCGGCACGGTAGCTCAGCGTGTTCGGTCAGAGAGTCGGTTGGTCACTGTAATAAAAAAACTGAGTGGAAAGATCAACAAACGAACTTCGACGGATGTCATGTGATGTCCGCAACGACGAAACACAACGACGAACGACGAACAAAATGAAAAAAGAAAAAAATATGGATAGAGCGTCTGCCATGTAAGCAGGAGATCCCGGGTTCGAGTCTCGGTCGGGACACACATTTTCAACCGTCCCCCTTGATTTATACCAGTGCCTCTATGCAGCTAATGGTATTCATTTCAATATCTGAAAAATGTGTCGTTGTCCGAGTCACTGTTTACCGTTAACTGTCACGGTATGTATCTTAACGATTTGAGACTGGAATGACATCGTACCAGTGGGGAAGTATGCACCAGTGCAATCTACACAAGTTTGCATCGGGCAAAAGTCGGAACGTGCAACACTTTTTTTTCCTATTCTGTCCAGGTTTCGATGCGAGTTGGTTCACTGTGCGCCGTGGTGCTGTCCACAGGCCGCAGTGACCTAGCCACGTCCTCTACGTGACCGCAGTGCCATCATATTATTCGGCACTCCAGCAAGTGGGCAGGAATCTGAACTTGCCATCAATCACGGCACAGTAACACCTGTTTATGTGGTAATCAAGACATGAACCACCTTGCTTCTACAGTGTTAGAAGTATATGATTCGATGCAGTACATTCCAGTTGTGGGTAGGTGGTTTACACCACTTTGAGCTGTAAAGTACTCATATGCCAAATGACGTTTTTATACCGAAACGACTCCAAACAAAAGAAGGTGTTGCTTAATAGCAAAGTTTCGTGCCATAAAATGTCTTCTGTACAACGTATCAACATTGTGGACCACAATTTAAAGAAGGTTTTGAAAAATAATTACAGGACCTGGCGAACGAAATGCACCGTCTATTGTGAAGGGGAGGCCACGACATTTGGATCACGGGAATCTGGCAGTGGTGATGCGGTTAGTGTTCCAAGTCCATAATCGGTGGATCGCTGGGTCTTGCTCTTTTATATATATTTTTCAAGACTAGTCTTATAGTTTCGCGCATACTACATTTGAAATGTAATGTGATCAAAAGACACGCGTATCGTCATGAAATTTTATTGAATTTACAGTGTTATCTGGCTGTTTACCAGTTTTTATTATTGCAACAAATATTATGCGATTCTTATTTCTGTAGCAACTCCAAAACTTTATCAACCGCCTTAAACTTTTTTTTAATTTGATTGACGAACGAGGAACTGTTTTTCGTGAAGATGCTATTAAAATACATTCAAATGTACATCACGAACTTTCGGCACCGATATTTACGAAAACGTTGCGTTACCCTTGGTTTACAATCAAAGGAAGAAAGAGAAATTTTTCAAACTGTCAACGACCTTTGTTTTCCTCTAGAAACCCTGGAGATTTATTGTACATGCGGGAAAACTGCATTCATTCGATATAGTAGATACCTTTTGATTTTTGTTTTCCGTGTCTGAATGATAATGTCATCAATAACTTGTAATGTCGAAAGCACATCCAACGATTTATGTTATATTACTATCATATTCTCTCATATTGTACCTCACTGTATTATTTATCGACGTTTCACTTGGGCTTTCCAAGCCTATCCCCCGTTCTTGAAACCTGTGTCCGCAGGTTAAAATTTTTTTTTCAAATGTGTGTGAATTCTTAATGGACCAAACTGCTGAGGTCATCGGTCCCTAGACTTACACACTACTTAAAATAACTTATACTAGGAACAACACACACACACACATGCCTGAGGGAGCACTCGAACTGGAGTTATCCTGCTGGGAAAAAATTTCACAGTACGACTCGAAACTAGTGGCAGACTTACTCAACTGTACCCTTCACCTACAAGCTAGCAGGAAAAAGGGTGGGTTGTAAGGTACTATCTTTATTTTTTTGCTGGGAAATATTTTCAACTGGTGAGATGTTGGTTTTGTACAGAGAGGAATTTAATAAGAGTATTACACGTAAGTATACACCTGAGGACTGTATCTATCACTTTTTGACGTAAGAGTTCGCTACAAACGCCTGCTCCACAACCACCCTGCAGTCCAGGTAATTGAAGCCAATACACGCTACCACAACTGATGGAAAATGCATCGCTTTTCTAATTACACATTGAATGTGCCGTGAAAAAACCAGCACTCATAGTCAATTGGACATAATGTAACACATGTGGAGGGGATTGGGAAAAAATCAACATAATAACACATCTGCTGCAATAACTGACCCCAGAAGATTGCAGAGCGGCAGCAGTTGCAGCTGTGTCTTCCATAATGGGCACTCATAAATAACCAGCTTGGACGTAGTCTTACCCCATCCCTCTTGCATCTTCTATTCCTCTCTCTCCTTACCACAGGTAGGGGTAGAGGCCTGTTCTATCTTGATGCTGGTGGTCTACAGAGAGATCGTTTTGGTGGCACTGATGCACTGTCTCCAGTTGCGGAAATCAGTCACTGACAGACAAAAGGGAAGAATGAGGCTTTCATGCAATCTGTTAAACGTATTTCTTGGGACGGCTGGACTCCCCCTGGAACAACAACGAAATTTTAGAGAACTCTTCTGATCGCTTTTTCCAACGTCCATTGGTTGGAAAACAGGAAGCCATCTGCCTAAGGCGACCGCAGACACCAGACCAACCTCGTATCAATCTAGTTACAGAGTCTTCACTACAATACATCCCCAATGAGCACATGGCTGGACGGTCAGCATTATCGACGCTAACAAAAGCTACACATACAATAGAGCGTAACACCAGCATCCATCAGAACAAAACCGAGATAAATGAGGGCTATCCTGACCACATGTTTTTTGTCTAAAATAACAGCGGCGACCTCCTATGGAAATCGCCCACCACACCTCTGATAGCCCAGCCAGCAAGCGCACGCCGTTCTGAGGGGGAAAAACACTGCATCCTAACATCTGTATTTAACATCAATGTGTCTCTTATAATCAAGTGTCTATTAAAAAGGAAAACACAAGTGTGATGATAATAAATGTCATCTTTCCCAGAAATTGGAGCAGTCTATTTTCTTTTAGTTTTATGAGCAAAACGCATCTCATTATTTTGCGACATCATCCAACAAAGTGCACCACCATCAATTACAGATGACCAGACTCTAGAGACATGTCCACCCCGTGTAAGATCAGGCAAAAGCTTCCACTATATTACTGCGAAAACTACTAATCACCACAGAATTTCCTTGTTATTTCGGAAGCGTCATCAGTGTAAAGAAAAAGCGAGAATTTAAACTCAGAAAAAAAATCTACGTTAAGCAATGTATTTCAGCCTGATGGACAAATTACACGACCTGAGAGCATCTCCCATGTTCAAATCAATGTCTGTAAGTAAACTGCCATGGACGTACGTATTAAAAATAGTTCAGACACGTGAAATAACATTACAGAATACAGCCTTTCACGCCATTTGCTCACATGTCGGAAAAAACTCAATCATTTTACATTCAACAACAAGAAGCTGTGATTCAAGATGACGTTGCTGTTTTGTACACTATGGCAGGTCCGATTTTACCAGTGCGATGCTATATCACGCTGTCGTTTATGAAACATATCGTGAGAGCGTTTCTTGTAGTAGAACCCCCTATAAGATTTTATTGTGTCCCTCTCTCTTCCATCACATCGAAACCAATTACTGTCTGCATGCTTACATTTGAAGATTCTGCTCCATAATTCCCCTATAACAACATGTCTATAAAGTTTCTATCATACAACAGATTCTTGTCTCCTAGTTTTGTAAGCAATTTGATCATAACCCCCTGTTCCACACAATCTACTCAGATGTCGGGAGAAACACTGCCATTTCTAGGTTCCATAATAAGCCATAATTCAAGTTGTGTCTACTTTATAATTAGAGGTTATGAAGTAAGAAATAACACAGGACTTGAGCCAACACCTATTTTTTGGTTGACATGAAGCATATTACATATTTACATATTGCTCCATTGGAGCATGTAGCCAGTGCTCGAAGTCGCCTGCACAGATCTGCATCAAATGTTGTCGACTCTACTGGAGCAAGACCATATCAAACAGACTATCAATAACAAGAGAGGGTTCCTGTATTAGTCCATCATAAGCAGTTTCTTTTCTGTAACACATCCAAGCGGTGTACGACTACAGCTTTGTACACCACCATGCACTTCGTTTTCCTACCTTGACTTCAAGGTCTGTGTCAGCTCCTAAACTGACAGTAACACGTTTCGATCCTTTGGTTCTCACAGAAAGCTGAACATCACATAGTGTAAACTATGCAGCTCTCTCAACACACAGGTCAGCAGAAATGAAACACAGAGTTGATATTTCTCATTGACAAATATGTGGAAGACATTGCAACATATGGAAACTGGAAGAGTTTGCGGCATTGTAGAGCATTTCCAACAACTATCCAAAGGCGATGACCAATACAGTTAATCTCATCTTTCACAGCAGCAGGGTAGCAGATGTTTCAGTGCTCTATTCTGAAGAGCATTGTTTCCTCATTTTGCAGTCATGTACATGATTACCGTTCCAATGTTGACCATTGCCGGAAGGTGCTGTTCACAGCACTTAGGAGGTAGTAGATATAAAAAGATGTTATTGACAAAAAAAAAGAAGAAAAGAACAAATAAAAATATGTGGAACGCATCGCAGCATATGGAAATAGGACGAGTCTGCAGCATTGGCGAACACTTCCAAACAACTGTCTGAAGGTGATGACCTCTACATTTAATCCCATGCTCCACAGTGACAAGTAGCAGATATCGAGTGTTCCGCCAAGGCTCCATCCATCTCTACTAAGTGGTGTCACTCAGTCATTATGTGATAATCAACAGCGTACCAGTGGATGGACGGATGGGCAAGACACTGTTGATATGGGGCAATGTACAGTAGTACACACTGCAGTTGACAGTGAAATCAATGTCAGCAATTTTACCAGTTGTTCCGTAATTTCAATGCCAGCCACTGTCACGGCAAAATAACTTCCAGTTTCTGTATCACCATTAAATCACCCCTCCACTATTGTGCAATTATCATATACTAGATTGCGAATGCAGATAGGTGACTGTGTAGCATGCCAATTCAGCCATATACACCATAGTATACCAGACAGCGACTATAGCGGTGCAATTAGGTTATCTACATATTTCCAGTTCATTGATCATAGTGCAGAATTTACGATTGCGACTGGCCATCTTTCCCTGTGTGGATGGGCGTCCCAGAGTATTCTCACATTCGTAGGATAAAGTCGGAGGTTGACAGACCCCTCCCACACTGTCCTTGACCAATCCTACTTGCAACTCCAAACTGACCCACAGCACCCATCCAAAAGCACAAGATCTCTCCAAATGCATGTGCATCACCCCTTATTGGGGTATGGTAGACATGAGAGTGTTGCGGAGATAGAACAGATGGTTATAAAGAAACATGTGGTTTACACGTGATGGAGCTCCAGATGGCTGGAGTTTGAAAAATTTACGTAAATCAACCGTGCTGTCAATTCTGAAGCATTATTCAACTGTTTAGAGTCAGTGTTAGGAAGGTACTGGCATGAGAGAAACGATCGTAGAGTATAAACACAAACGCTGATGGTTACATGGTTCTGCACCTAAAACTGCTATATTGTTAGAGCCATAGGGCTTCCAAGGTATTAGTCATGTGGAAGGCAACGCTCTTAATACTCTATAGCCATATATATTTGTCCAACATGAGACATACAACCACTCCACGAGTTTCCTGCCCCAAACCACTCTGGTGAAAAACTTTAAAATGATAAAACTACTTCCCTCTACACTATTCTGGTGTCCTAGGAAGGCATCGTCAGTGTATATCCACTGCTCGAGCTGCTTAAAAACCAACTAGTTACTAGAAGAAAGTCTGGAGATTGCTGTTCTGTCTCTTAGGAAGTTAATGGATTTTATACGTCGTTTTAAGTTGGAAACGTATGTACTCTCAATCACACTTCCCATGTCGGACGTGCTAGTATCGGTTTTGCAGGATGTGGTTGTCTCACTAGGAAACAGAGCAAAGAAAATCCGACATGAATATTTTAGATAGCTGATACATTGAGGTATCACCCACACCTTGCTGAAAGAATATGCACGTGAAGAAGCAGCAACGTCTTATGAGGGAGTAAGAACCATGATAAATAGTCAAAGGAGATGTAACAGTCTTATTGCCATTTACAATAGCAGCGCCACAGCTCTGCTAGCACTCCTCTTGCAGAAAGAAGTCCTGGTCTGATGTTAGCTAATTATACTCATGAGTAATATAGGATCACACGTCTTGAGTACACGCGCCTCACACTCGGTCCACTCTCCTACAGAACACTCTACGGAATGCCTTAAGTATGATTAACACATTGATTCTTCTTCTTAATGCTTAAGGAATAACATTGTGTGTGAGAACCAGCCAGAATTCGGTAATATCCATATTCGATTGCATGTGTGAGAAGACAGTTAAGGATTGGGATATATACATTTTGCCTGTTTTAATATGGCATCTCTGTATAATACTTATGTCGCCATTGTTGGGTATGTGTTACGAAAACCCACATAGTTTACAGGGAATGGGGAGGGTTAAACGTGAATGCAGCCAAAGCATAATTTTTAAGCTTTTCTCGGTCTTGAGTGTCCGGGTACCCCCAACTCACCTCAATTCCCCGTATTTCGTGGTACTTTTTTCTTGATCTACTGTATGCATAGCTTTTGTTGCCGTCGATAATGCTGACCACCCAGCTACGTGCTCGTCGGGGACGTATTGTACTGAAGGCTCTGCAATCAGATCGGGGGGAGGCTGCTCCAGGGACTGCGGTTTCTTTAAGTGGAGGGCTTCCTGTTTTCCAACCAGCGGACTTTCGAAAAAGCGATCTGGCGAGTTCTCCGGTAATTCTTTATTGTTCCAGGGGTCCATTCTTTCCAAGAATACGGTTAACAGATTGCATGAAACGTCTTGCTCTTGTCTTTGGTTGTTTCACAAGAATTTCTATGTGTAATTAGAACAGTGCTGCATTTTCCATCAGTTGTGGTAGCGTGTATTGGCTTCGATTACGTGGGCTGCAGGGTGATTGTCGGGAAGGCGTTTGTACCGAACTCTGATGTCAAAAAGTGACAGATACAGTCCTCAGCTGTATGCCTACAGGTAATACTCTCTCTCTCAAAAACTAGCATCTCATCAGTTGAATATATTTCCCACCAAAAAAATAAAGATAGTGCCTTACACCCCATTTTTCCTGCAAGCTTGTAGGTGAAGGGTACAGTTTGAGTACGTCTGCCACAACTTTCGAGTCGTACTGTGAAATTTTTTTCCCAACGTATGAAGTCATCAACTTTTGAGCTGTACTGCTATTTTAGGCAGTCCTTGTGTATATACGTTATGCATATAATTGTGTAATTAGAACCGATATTTATGGCTAATTACGTAATTAGGACCGATCTCTACTTCAGTTTCCACACCAAAATAAATAAATTACACCATCATAACCTTTCTGTCCTGCATCTGGACACGTTCCATGTGTTGGGGGGTGCACTTGGGATTTCTGTCCAGAAAGACCAGAGCTCGAGTCTCAGAAAGGGCACCTCTATTTTTAATTTCCCGCAAATTACCGGATGGGGGAGGGGGGAGTGGGGGGGGGGGGGGACGACGACAGCGCAGCCCTGGGACAAAGAAATTCCCCCCAAATTGGAAATTCTCGTCAGAATTCGAAACTGCCATTAAAATTCGAAATTCCCGCCAAAATTCGAAATTCCCGCAAATAGGCGGGGACCCATATGTCGGCTGAGGAAAGCACGTGATGTAATCCGCGGGAGGGGGTTGGGGTGGACGAGGTTGAATGGGGTGATTAATTGATCAGTTTAATTAATTTGCGTACCAGTTTGGTATGAAAATTGCACCAGCAACACCATCTGCCTATTACTTGCAACTTCTCTCTCGTCAGCCATTTAGCTTCTGTTGGATCGTCATTAGTCGGGCCCACTTCTCTCGAACAATATTACCAAGTACGATGCGACTCACAAGGTGAGGCCATGTCATTGGGATCACGGATTTGCTTCAAACTTTGTACACCTTTAGAAGGCCATTAAAACAGCATAATATGCAAGTAGTAAGCCGCACTATTCTGGCAATTCCGCAATAAACGCAAGAGAAGTTTTAAGAGTTTATTATGTAACTGCTGCATCTGTGCGTAGGTGACAGATCTTAGAATTCATGGTGCTCAAGTGGTTAGCGTTTCAGCTTTGTGAGACAAATGTACACTACTGGCCATTAAAATTGCTACACCACGAAGATGACGTGCTACAGACGCGAAATTTAACCGACAGGAAGAAGATGCTGTGATATGCAAATGATTAGCTTTTCAGAGCATTCACACAAGGTTGGTGCCGGTGGTGAACCCTCAAACGTGCTGACATGAGGAAAGTTTCCAACCGATTTCTCATACACAAACAGCAGTTTACCGGCGTTGCCTGGTGAAACGTTGTTGTGATGCCTCGTGTAAGGAGGAGAAATGCATACCATCACGTTTCCGACTTTGATAAAGGTCGGATTGTAGCCTATAGCCATTGCGGTTTATCGTATGGCGACATTGCTGTTCGCGTTGGTCGAGATCCAATTACTATTAGCAGAAAATGGAATCGGTGGGTTCAGGAGGGGAATACGGAACGCCGTGCTGGATCCCAACGGCCTCCTATCACTAGCAATCGAGATGACAGGCATCTTATTCTCATGGCTCTAACGGATCGTGCAGCCACGTCTCGATCCCTGAGTCAACAGATGGGGACGTTTGCAAGACAACAACCATCTGTACGAGCAGTTCGATGACGTTTGCAGCAGCATGGACTATCACCTCGGAGACCACCGCTGCGGTTACCCTTGACGCTGCATCACAGACAGGAGCGCCCGCGATGGTGTACTCAACGACGAACCTTGGTGCACGAATGGCAAAATGTCATTTTTTCGGATGAATCCAGGTTCTGTTTACAGCATCATGATGGTCGTATCCGTGTTTGGCGACATCGCGGTGAACGCACATTGGAAGCGTGTATTCGTCATCGCCATACTGGCGTATCACCCAGCATGATGGTATGGGGTGCCATTGGTTACTCGTCTCGGTCACCTCTTGTTCGCATTGACTGCACTTTGAAAAGTGGACATTACTTCTCAAATGTGTTACGACCCGTGGCTCTATCCTTCATTCGATCCCTGCGAAACCCTACCCTTCTGCAGGATAATGCACGACCGCGTGTTGCACGTCCTGTGTGGTATGGGGTGCCATTGGTTACACGTCTCGGTCACCTCTTGTTCGCATTGACGGCACTTTGAACAGTGGACGTTACATTTCAGATGTGTTACGACCCGTGGCTCTACCCTTCATTCGATTCCTGCGAAACCATACATTTCAGCAGGATAATACACGACCGCATGTTGCAGGTCCTGTACGGGCCTTTCTGGATACAGAAAATGTTCGACTGCTGCCCTGGCCAGCACATTCTCCAGATCTCTCACCAATTGAAAACGTCTGGTCATGGTGGCCGAGCAACTGGCTCGTCACAATACGCCAGTCACTACTCTTGATGAACTGTGGTATCGTGTTGAAGCTGCATTGGGAGGTGTACCTGTACACGCCATCCAAGCTCTATTTGACTCAATGCCCAGGCGTATCAAGGCCGTTATTACGGCCAGAGGTGGTTGTTCTGGGTACTGATTTCTCAGGATCTATGAACCCAAATTGCGTGCAAATGTAATCACATGTCAATTGTAGTATAATATATTCGTCCAGTGAATACCCGTTTATCATCTGCATTTCTTCTTGGTGTAGCAATTTTAATGGCCAGTAGTGTAGAAACAGATGAGCTGTCAGATAACGTATTGTTGTATTAGCAATGGTTCGACAGAAGTCTGTTAACTAAATCTAACGAAAATCAGAGATGAAAGTGGCCCACGAACTTCCTCAGCAGGAAATGAACTCTGCCCAAAAACGTTGACACAGCACTGAAGATCATTAGGGACTAGATAAGCAGATTGTCATAAAAGCTGTACGTCAATATTGTCATTAAATATTTAGCTCTGTCTTGCATATGACAGGTAATAGTTGAAGAGTGATCCGTGCTTGAGGCGGCACGCTGTTTAAGACAATGGACTCTCATTGGGAGGATAGCAGCTGAAATCCCCGTCAAACCAACCATGTTTAGATTTATTGCGAATTTCCTAATTCGTCCTAGACAAATAAACGAATAGTTCTTTTAACCAGGATGCTGCCTATTTCCTTCCTATACGAGTTCAAGAGTGTGGGCTATTAAATCATAATCTTTAGTACACGTAGTTGACTGATCCATAGCCATAAAACCATACAAACAATCTCGCATGATACTGTGAGTCTCGCAGGTTCCTTAGGGAAAAAGGGCATTTAGTAGGCTACAAGTGGTCTCAAGACACTTAGCTGGTAGAGGAATTTTGCAGTGCATCAAATCTCCAGCATGCAGAGTGGTGAGATATACGACACTCAAAGGTACTGTAAACAGGCATGTGACTGCACTGCCCGTCGCCGGATTCTAAAGTGGGTTCTCTGCTGGGCATGAGGAAGGCTACAGAAGGCTCCTGACGACTGAATGACAACATTTATTGATCAACTGCTGTACATTGGTTGTCGTTTCTCTGGGCGAGGTTTTCTTCCGTTTGTAATATGAAAATGGTGGACGATGGACGCTCAGCGTGTGCCCTCTGCTGCGACTGTAGCAGCGCTGGCGCAACTGGAATCCGTTGCAGTGCTACAGCTTTGCAGGGTCATGCCAAGACGGCTGGAGCCACGCGCTGCGGGCCTCTGGAAGTGGTCGCGGCTGAGGGGCGTGGCGGTGGCGGCAGTGGGACAGGTCAGTGTCCTGTCTCTGCGACCATCCGTGGCGGCGGCTCGCTGACATCGGCAAGCCAGGGTCCCTGGCTCTGGGCCTGGTCACGGAATTTGTTGAGGGAGCGTCCCGGGATTATGGTGACACTACGTTACCACAGCGTACCCCAGGCAATGACTTCCATTACAAGATGCTGTCTGTTGACGGCGTCTGACGGTAGTGAGCATGATAACTACAGCGGTGGCGTTACTCTGGCGCCTCCTAGGCGACGACCTGCAGTACGAGGGTGACTATTATGATGAGCAATGACAGAGACGATTCCGAACTGGTAGCAGTGCTGAGTGACATAGGCTCTGCGTCACTCCAATGTCTCATGATAGTCGATTTTGACTAGCTGGCTGCCGGTGCTTAAATACGGCTTACTGCCACTGATGTTTGCGGTTCTTCCTCCCCTCGATGTTGACATCCTAACATGCGGCAAGCTGCTTCTTGTCACGTCATCTGCTGGAAGGTGACACAGTGTTCTCCTTCATGTTGCTTAACATGACCCTCCACCAAGTCACCTTCATCACGGTACCATGCCACTGACTTTTCGTAACAGAATGTAACACACATATGACTTCTATCTCCAACTATTCCTTGACGTTTTAACTAACTTAATTACTATAAAAGTTCTACCTTTAACTAACTTAATTGCTCTCATCATTCGACCCCCTAAGGTTTGGAGCAAATTTAATGACCAATGGGCCAATCGGACAGTGCTAGTGATGGGAACAGCCAAATGAAAACAACAGATTCATGCGAATGAAAACAACAGATTCAGTCGATAGTTGTAGAACAATCGACTCATTTGATTGTAATTTTACCTGTAGGTTGAAATATGCAGTCATTTATTTTAAATGAAACCATTCCACGGGAACAACCCAAAACAGTCAATTCAGTCTGGTTTAGTTTTGCATATTGACTGAATTACTAATTCTTTCTTTTCAAGTGAAGCCAGTCCTTAATTTCCCATTCGCTTGAACGATGCATTCGTTCTTTCATCTAAAACTACTCTTCAGTGGTTTAGTTGGCTGAGCTATCAACACATTGACAAATTGCCTGTTGGCTTCTGTCTGGGGTTTTCCGGTCGACGTTCGTTTGATAATTTTTTTCTGACGTTTTGCCAGAACGAGTGGCTGACATTGTCAAAGTTTCACCCTCCATTGCTGGCGGTGGACTGGAGTCGAGGTCGCGGCCGCAGATTATATGTACATGGGGTGCACACATCCAAGGGCTTTTCTGTGGTCATTACAGTTGCTGTTCTCCCCTTACTATCTGCAACAATCGTTCGCTGGAGCACGGAAATCCAGGATCCGTTCACATTCAGGCTTTCTCCTTTCTTGTTGAAGCTATTGTCTGTAGCTTCCCTGAATGAGCAGGTGTGATAGCTATTCTCTATAGCAATATCTTCCCTGTCGGTGAAATTTGCTAGTCGTTCGGTCTCACTCAGCGTGTGCTTCACCAAGGCCGATTTCTGTACCTGTTCTAATCTGCAATGCAGCTTGCGTCCAGTGACTGATCGTCCTGTCATTCCAACGTGACTTTTCCACGTTTACATGGTATGCGGCATATTCCCGACATTGCAAATAGATCCCTTTTCTCCTTTTCCGATCTGAGACACTTTTTGATCTTCTTCTTGGTCGGTTTATAAATAGTCTTTATGCCATGTTTCCTCAATATACGGCCAGTCTCGTCTGTCACTCTGGGAATGTATGGCAGAAAGGCCGTACCTGACATTTCTTGTTCTGATGCTTCACTTCACCCTGTGTCTGATTCTGTGACATTTCTCGTGTAACTAGTGGAGTACCCATTGCTCCTCAGAACCATTTCTAGGCGTTGCATCTCGTATCTGAGCTGTTACGCCTCACATACTCGTCTTTTTCGCGTTACTAGCGTATTAACGATGTCTCTTTTCTGCTTCAAACGGTGATTTTACAGTTTGTGCAAATATTGGTTTGTGTGTTTTGGTTTCCAATATACGCAATGTTCTTGGTTTTCACCATCACCCCCACAAACTAGCACGTCTAGAAAGGGTAGTTGTTGGTGATATTCTACTTCCATGGTGAATTTTATCTACATCTACATCTACATCCATACTCCGCAAGCCACCTGACGGTGTGTGGCGGAGGGTATCCTGAGTACTTCTATCGGTTCTCCCTTCTATTCCAGTCTCGTATTGTACGTGGAAAGAAGGATTGTCGGAATGCTTCTGTGTGGGCTCTAATCTCTCTGATTTTATCCTCATGGTCTCTTCGCGAGATATACGTAGGAGGGAGCAATATTCTGCTTGACTCTTCGGTGAAGGTGTGTTCTCGAAACTTTAACAAAAGCCCGTACCGAGCTACTGAGCGTCTCTCCTGCAGAGTCTTCCACTGGAGATTATCTACCATCTCCGTAACGCTTTCGCGATTACTAAATGATCCTGTAACGAAGCGCGCTGCTCTCCGTTGGATCTTCTCTATCTTTTCTATCAACCCTATCTGGTACGGATCCCACACTGCTGAGCAGTATTCAAGCAGTGGGCGAACAAGCGTACTGTAACCTACTTCCTTTGTTTTCGGATTGCATTTCCTTAGGATTCTTCCAATGAAACTCAGTCTGGCATCTGCTTTACCGACGATCAACTTTATATGATCACTCCATTTTAAATCACTCCTAATGCGTACTCCCAAATAATTTATGGAATTAACTGCTTCCAGTTTCTGACCCGCTATTTTGTAGCTAAATGATAAGGGATCTATCTTTCTATGTATTCGCAGCACATTGCACTTGTCTACATTGAGATTCAATTGCCATTCCCTGCACCATGCGTCAATTCGCTGCAGATCCTCCTGCATATCAGTACAATTTTCCATTGTTACAACCTCTCGATACACCACAGCATCATCTGCAAAAAGCGTCAGTGAACTTCCGATGTCATCCACCAGGTCATTTATGTATATTGTGAATAGCAACGGTCCTATGACACTCCCCTGCGGCACACCTGAAATCACTCTTACTTCGGAAGACTTCTCTCCATTGAGAATGACATGCTGCGTTCTGTTGTCTAGGAACTCCTCAATCCAATCACACAATTGGTCTGATAGTCCATATGCTCTTACTTTGTTCATTAAACGACTGTGGGGAACTGTATCGAACGCCTTGCGGAAGTCAAGAAACACGGCATCTACCTGTGAACCCGTGTCTATGACCCTCTGAGTCTCGTGGACGAATAGCGCGAGCTGGGTTTCACACGACCGTCTTTTTCGAAACCCATGCTGATTCCTACAGAGTAGATTTCTAGTCTCCAGAAAAGTCATTATACTCGAACATAATACGTGTTCCAAAATTCTACAACTGATCGACGTTAGAGATATAGGTCTATAGTTCTACACATCTGTTCGACGTCCCTCCTTGAAAACGGGGATGACCTGTGTCCTTTTCCAATCCTTTGGAACGCTACGCTCTTCTAGAGACCTACGGTACACCGCTGCAAGAAGGGGGGCAAGTTCCTTCGCGTACTCGGTGTAAAATCGAACTGGTATCCCATCAGGTCCAGCGACCTTTCCTCTTTTGAGCGATTTTAATGGCTAAGTGGCTCTGAGCACTATGCAACTTAACTTCTGAGGCCATCAGTCGCCTAGAACTTAGAACTAATTAAACCTAACTAACCTAAGGACATCACATACATCCATGCCCGAGGCAGGATTCGAACCTGCGACTGTAGCGGTCACGCGGTTCCAGACTGAAGCGCCTAGAACCGCACGGCCACAACGGCCGGCGAGCAATTTTAATTGTTTCTCTATCCCTCTGTCGTCTATTTCGATATCTACCATTTTGTCATCTGTGCGACAATCTAGAGAAGGAACTACAGTGCAGTCTTCCTCTGTGAAACAGCTTTGGAAAAAGACATTTAGTATTTCGGCCATTAGTCTGTCATCCTCTGTTTCAGTACCATTTTGGTCACAGAGTGTCTGGACATTTTATTTTGATCCACCTACCGCTTTGACATATGACCAAAATTTCTTAGGATTTTCTGCCAAGTCAGTACATAGAACTTTACTTTCGAATTCATTGAACGCCTCTCGCATAGCCCTCCTCACACTACATTTCGCTTCGCGTAATTTTTGTTTGTCTGCAAGGCTTTGGCTATGTTTATGTTTGCTGTGTAGTTCCCTTTGCTTCCGCAGCAGTTTGTTGTTGTACCACAGTGGCTCTTTTCCATCTCTTACGTTCTTGCTTGGCACATACTCATCTAACGCATATTGTACGATGGTTTTGAACTTTGTCCACTGATCCTCAACACTATCTGTACTTGAGACAAAACTTCTGTGTTGAGCCGTCAGGTACTCTGTAATCTGCTTTTTGTCACTTTTGCTAAACAGAAAAATCTTCCTACCTTTTTTAATATTTCTAGTTACTGCTGAAATCATCGATGCCGTAACCGCTTTATGATCGCTGATTCCGTGTTCTGCGTTAACTGTTTCAAACAGTTCGGGTCTGTTTGTCACCAGAAGGTCTAATATGTTATCGCCACGAGTCGGTTCTCTGTTTAGCTGCTCAAGGTAGTTTTCAGATGAAGCACTTAAAAAAATTTCACTGGATTCTTTGTCCCTGCCACCCGTTATGAACGTTTGAGTCTCCCAGTCTATATCCGGCAAATTAAAATCTCCACCCAGAACTATAACATGGTGGGGAAATCTACTCGAAATATTTTCCAAATTATCCTTCAGGTGCTCAGTCACAACAGCTGCTGATCCAGGGGGCCTATAGAGACATCCAATTACCATGTCTGAGCCTGCTTTAACCGTGACCTTCACCCAAATCATTTCACATTTCGGATCTCCGTCAATTTCCTTCGATACTATTGCGCTTCTTATCGCTATAAACACGCCTCCCCCTTCACTGTCCAGCCTGTCTCTGCGGTATACATTCCAATCTGCGTTTAGGATTTCATAACTGTTTACGTCTGGTTTTAGCCAACTTTCTGTCCCTAGTACTATATGGGCGTTGTGACCGTTTATTAATGAGAGCAGTTCTGGGACCTTTCTATAGACGCTCCTGCAGTTTACTATTAGCACATTAATATTGTTATTCCCTGTTGCATTTTGCCTACTCCTACCTTGCCGCGTCTCAGGAGGCGTCTTGTCGGGCCTAGGGTGGGAATTCTCTAACCTAAAAAACCCCCATGTGCACTTCACACGTACTCCGCTACCCTTGTAGCCGCTTCCGGCGCGTAGTGCACGCCTGACCTATTCCGGGGGACCCTTCATTTCTCCACCCGATAGCGGAGGTCGAGAAATTAACAACCCAGATCTCCGCAGAATGGTCTGAGCCTATGGTTTAAGCCTTCCATTCGGCTCCAAAGCAGAGGACCGCGATCGGTTCTGGGGACGATACTACAAATAGTTAGCTCTGATTCCACCCCGCGAGCGAGGCTTTCCGCCTTCACCAATTCCGCCAACCACCTATACGAACTGAGGATGACCTCTGAACCCAGACGGCAGGAGTCATTGGTGCCGATATGAGCAACAATTTGCAGTCGGGTGCACCCAGTGCTCTCTATCGCCGCCGGTAGGGCCTCCTCCACATCTCGGATGAGACCCTCCGGCAAGCAGACAGAGTGAACACTGGCCTTCTTCCCCGACCTTTCCGCTATTTCCCTAAGGGGCTCCATCACCCGCCTAACGTTGGAGCTTGGCATGGAGACGGTTCAGGTGTCTTAGGAAGTCACCAAGTTGTTCCTCACCATGGCGCCACACAGCGAAGGTATCGTCGACGTATCTGCATCACACCGTTGGTTTACATGGTGCCAAGTCCAGCGCCTGTGCTTCGAAATGTAACATAAAGAAACTGGCCGCCGCTGGACTATGTAGACTACCCATGGCGACGCCTTCCAGCTGTTTGTTGAAGTTACCATCCCGAATGAAATAGCTCGTGGTGAGACATGCATGATACAGCTTGGTGATGCCTTGCAGGAAAATGGAAGCAATATACTCCAAAGAATCATTGAGTGAGACTTTGGTAAATAGAGAAAGAACATCAACGCTGACCAGGATGTTATTTGGTCCAAGTTTTAGTTTCTTCAGCTTCTTCTGAGCCCTTTACGTATGTGTCAGACCTTCTCACGTGCGTCTGGAGCAGAGAGGCCAAGTGTTTCTCCAGTTATAGGTCGGTGGGCCAGGAGCGCTAACAATCGGTCGCATTGGAACATTATTCTTATGAATTTTTGGTACTCCATACAGCCGAGAAGGTAGGGCTTTTGTCTTGCGCAGGTTCCTCTGTATGTCCGTCGAGAGAGAAGACGCCCTGATCAACCGATTCCTACTCCGTATGATTCGCTGTGTCGTGTCTGTGCTTAGTTTTTGGAACGTCGTCCGATCTAATAGATCCGGGATCCTATGCTCATAGTTTTCGGTCTTCATTATCAGCAGGCAGTACCGATATATTCATTCTTTTGAGCAAAATCAGTAACTGTCACAGACTTGGGTCATTTCGTTGTCACAGCTACACTTACATCTGACAGTTATTGCGTGATGCATACAAAAGTGTACTTAAGTCGTGCAGATGTTTCATTCTGCTTGCCATGTTGAAAGTATCAAAACGCAAAATTACGGCCTATTTAGTTGTTCTATAAATGTCAGAAAAGAAGAAACAACGTTCTATGTGAGTTCGAGAGAGAATTTCAAGACCTGAAAATTTCGGTGCCTGCACCCAATAAATGTTTGAGCTCCGTATTAAGGACACAGCACAGTTTTTTTAATTTCTAAGAATAAAAACAGCTGATTTCGAAAAGCTTTCTTGTAAAATTGGTCTGCTTGTATCAAAGCAAGATACTAAATTCAGAAAATCTGCTAGCGTAACAGACTCGTAAGTTTGCGATTTTTAGCATCAGGTATGTTGGTACTATCACTATTTGATAAAACAGAATTTTATTTCATGAAATGTTTATTAAACGTATTTTGTTTGAGACTGGGCATCATACGATTGCAGATGTTTGCTACGCAAGCCTAAGTTATTTATTCAGAATAGCAAAAGTACAATAAACTTCATTCTCCCTGAAGCAAGAAAGGCCAATTATATCAGCATCAAAAGAAGATAACATTAAAACAATTTTAATGAATGAGTGAAAAGGTACTTTCAGCATCAGTCAATATGTAAGATCCTAAGGTTTTTGGTGGCTCTAGGTTTGTCCCGAATTGCCTGACAATTCGAAAAATCCACTACATGCAATTCTTCAGTATCCTGATCGGCTTTTGTCTTTGAATTCTTTGTTTTTAAATTCGCTGTTAGATTGGTTTCTTAAGTTACGAATTTTTGTTTGAATCTCTTCTACGATAGTACTAAATTCTTTTGCCATTTCCGTTAAGACATTATGTTTCTTCACTCTGTCTTAATAACTCTTGCATGTGTTTGTCATAGTCCAAGTAAACTGTGGCACATATTAATTAATTCTTCAACTTCAGCTTTTAACCACTCTTTTTTGTCATCCCTGTTCACTTTACACTTATTACTCAGTGCCAGAGAAGTAGATGAGCAGCCAAATTCTGCGTTATCTGTTGGGCCGAAGTGAACTTGCAAAAAAGCGATGGTCATATCCATTGGTACATATGTGCCGATACATATCGCTAAAAAGACTTTCCGCAATTGACAACCCACTGATACAGAAATTAGACGGATTGTATGGAGAAGACATGGACAGAGAGAAAATAAATGCTGCCTTACAGGCAGAATTAAGTACAAATCGTTAGGTTTAAAGGATATTCTATCTAAACTCCCAATAATATCAACATATTCTAATTCAGACTATCATTATAGTGAAACAATATCAGTAGATGAGTTCTTTACAACAAAAGCGGATGCCGGAGCAGAATAATTAACAAAAACCTAAACTGCTGATAATATCCCGGAATATTTTCGTATTTATACTGACGCCTCCAAAACCCCACATAATGGCAGAGTGGGACGAGCGTTCCTATGCCCAAGCACAGGTCACAAAGAACTGATACTTCAGTTTTCGTGAGAAGGTAGAGCTATACCCGCAGAATTAAATATTCACAGAACCCCTAATAGGAGGCATTTTGATTTTAACGCTTTGCAGAACCTCATTCCAAGATATACAGACACCTGCCACTTTCAGGAAAACTAATCCACTAGTAATGGATGTCATGAAAGTTAACAAAGGAAACGAATGTATCGGAAAGAAGATAGAACTTACGTGCTTCAGAGCACATGCTAACATTGCAAAATGGTCGCTGGCTCAACGAAAACCGCCGCTCAAAACGACACTTTTAAAAACAACTTATTACTGTCATCAGACCCAAGGCCTAGACTATATAGAAGAGTGAGACTTCAATGGGAACAAGGCTATCATTTGTTAATATCCATCAAAGGGAAATATTATGGAGAATTACAGCCAAACATTCCCTCAATTCCACAAATTAAGGCGAATAAAAATTTATAAGTTCCATCCATAATTCACATGAGATTTAATCATGGATCATTCTATAGCCATCTACACCAAATACTAGTTCGAGATAATCCTTATTGCGAATGTGATGGAATTACGGTAGGGGAGATCAGCCACATACTTTACAATGTAAACTGTATGCAGATCAGCAAATCGATTTCATACAACACCAAATCCGACACTATCAACCACTACTTACCTACTATGCCAACTCTCCTCCATCAAAATAATATCGTAGTCTTAAAACTATTTATGAAAATCTTTGATAAATTCACTCTTATTCCGTAAAACTCCAAAACACTCATAGATGGCTGTACGGTCTTAAGACCAAAAGTCGCAATAAATAAAAGTAAAATAAAATATTGCTGTTGATAGAAATATAAAGGGTGATTCAGCTCCTTCTGCCGATAGATTTCATGCAACTCGCAGTGCCTTCGAGAACCACGTGCGAGATTTTCACATTATCTCACTCGCTACGCGCTAACTGTTAAGTCCTACAGAAAAAAATGCAACCGACAGTTTCGTAGGAGATTCAACGCAGTTAAATTTTGTACTGGAGGCCACGTTTTCGATTTATTCGAGAAAAACGCGTTTAAAGGCCACATTTACATGTTTTTCTTGAATATTTCGAATACTACGCCCTCTAGCGAAAACGCATCGAAGAACTACATTAAATTTCCTATAGAAATGTCCTATTCATTTTTTCTTGCACATAGCAAGTAGGAGAATATGAAAAATCCTGCACATGATGGTGGTGTTGCAGGTTGCATAAACTCCATGTATAGGGGCAGCTGAATCGCCCTATATACAGGGAGGAGAAAAATTGTCACTAAATTTTCACACTGGATAGCTGATGCCAGCAGGAACGAAAATAACTGCTGGCAACGCACCATTTTTAAGCTACAGAAACTTGGCGCCACGCTTTCCCGTTGGCCGTGAAATTGCCTTGTCTCCGTACGTCGGTTGACGGGCAGCGCTATGGTTGTCGGTTCACACATACACTACTGGCCATTAAAATTGCAACACCACGAAGATGACGTGCTACAGACGCGAAATTTAACCGACAGGAAGAAGATGCTGTGAGATGCAAATGATTAGCTTTTCAGAGCATTCACACAAGGTTGGCGCCGGTGGCTATACCTACAACGTGCTGATATGAGGAAAGTTTCCAAACGATTTCTCATACACAAACAGCAGTTGATCGCCGTTGCCTGGTGAAACGTTGTTGTGATGCCTCGTCTAAGGGGCCGGCCGGGGTGGCCGAGCGGTTCTAGGCGCTACAGTCTGAAACCGCACGATTGCTACGGTCGCAGGTTCGAATCCTGCCTCGGGCATGGATGTGTGTGATGTTCTTAGGTTAGTTAGGTTTAAGTAGTTCTACGTTCTAGGGGAGTGATGACCTTAAAAGTTAAGTCCCATAGTGCTCAGAGCCATTTGAACCATTTGAAACTCGTCTAAGGAGGAGTAATGCGTACCATCACGTTTCCGACTTTGATAAAGGTCGGATTGTGGCCTATCGCGATTGCGGTTTATCGTATCGCGACATTGCTGCTCGCGTTGGTCGAGATCCAATGACTGTTAGCAGAATATGGAATCGGTGGGTTCAGGAGGGGAATACGGAACACCGTGCTGGATCCCAACGGCCTCGTATTACTAACAGTCGAGATGACAGGCATCTTATCCGCATGGCTGTAACGGATCGTGCAGCCACATCTCGATCCCTGAGTCAACAGATGGGGACGTTTGCAAGACAACAACCATCTGCACGAACAGTTCGACGACGTTTGCAGCAGCATGGACTAGCAGCTCGGAGACCATAGCTGCGGCTACCATTGACGCTGCATCACAGACAGGAGCGCCTGCGTTGGTGTACTCAACGACGAACCTGGGTGCACGAATGGCAAAACGTCATTTTTTCGGATGAATCCAGGTTCTGTTTACAGCATCATGATGGTCGCATCCGTGTTTGGCAACATCGCGGTGAACGCACAGTGGAAGCGTGTATTCGTCATCGCCATGTAGGCGTATCACCTGGCATGATGGTATGAGGTGTCATTGGTTACACGTCTCGGTCACCTCTTGTTCGCATTGACGGCACTTTGAACAGTGGACGTTACATTTCAGATGTATTACGACCCGTGGCTCTACCCTTCATTCGATCCCTGCGCAACCATACATTTCAGCAGGATAATGCACGACCGCATGTTGCAGGTCCTGTGTGGTATGGGGTGCCATTGGTTACACGTCTCGGTCACCTCTTGTTCGCATTGACGGCACTTTGAACAGTGGACGTTACATTTCAGATGTGTTACGACCCGTGGCTCTACCCTTCATTCTATCCCTGCGCAACCATACATTTCAGGAGGATAATGCACGACCGCATGTTGCAGGTCCTGTGTGGGCCTTTCTGGATACAGAAAATGTTCGACTGCTGCCCTGGCCATCACATTCTCCAGATCTCTCACCAATTGAAAACGTCTGGTCATGGTGGCCGAGCAACTGGCTCGTCACAATATGCCAGTCAGTACTCTTGATGAACTGTGGTATCGTGTTGAAGCTGCGTGGGGAAGTGTACCTGTACACGCCATCCAAGCTCTATTTGACTCAATGCCCAGGCGTATCAAGGCCGTTATTACGGCCAGAGGTGGTTGTTCTGGGTGCTGATTTCTCAGGATCTATGAACCCAAATTGCGTGAAAATGTAATCACATGCCTGTTCTAGTATAATATATTTGTCCAATGAATACACGTTTATCATTTGCATTTCTTCTTGGTGTAGCAATTTTAATGGCCTGTAGTGTACAAACGTACCTTGTCCTGTTACTGCTCCAACGTGATACGCACACGTACCAAATAGGTCTTGCTGTTTGTCTCCATCTCACTACAGAGGCATTCACACGTAAGCTTCACTTCGGAGCATACACACGTCACCTGCGATTTAGCCTTACAGTACCCATGGGAGCACAGTATTCGTTTGAAGAACGACGAGATATGGCTTTTGTTTATGGACTATCCGACGGTAATGAGGATGAAGGTCGACGGTTGTATGAGGAACGGTACCCAGCAAGACGCCACCCACACTCGCAAACGTTTACAGCAATTCACCGGCGACTTGGCGAAACAGGCTCGTTAGCAGGCTATCATAATGATTCTGGAAGACCTCGAACACGACGGGAGGCTGCTTTTGAAGAGACTGTTCTCGAGCGCTTCGAGAAAGTACTCGTGCGGTTGGACACGACAAGGGGGTCACTCTTCGGTTGGTCTGGGAGGTTCTGAGGAGCGACGTTTTCACCCTGTCCAAGACCTAAATCCTGTGACGGACTGTGAACATAGGCTACGGTTTTGCCGGTGGTTTCTGCGACATGTTACACGAGATCCAGACTTCCCCGCCATCGTGTTGCTTCCGGACGAGTGCACCTTCATGGCCATGGCAGGCATTGTGGGTGACCATCTGATTGGGTCGGTCCGTCTACCTCTTCGTCTTACGGAGGCAAATTACCTTATCTTTTTGCAAGAAACTCATCCCGGTCTGCTGGAAGTTGTTCCCCTGGACATAGGGCTACGTATGTGGTTGCAGCATGATGGAACCACCGCACATAACTATCATGCTGTGCGCGGATATTTAAATGAACTCTTCGATGGCCAGGTAATTGGCAGGACATGGCCCCCGCGATCTCCAGACATCAAGCCACCGAACTCTTTGCTGTGGGGACTATTCAAGGTTCTAGTTCACCCACCCAGACGCGAAACACCTAGAGACGAAGAGGAATTAATAGATCGCATTCAACATGCCGCCGATCACATCAGGGAAATTCCAGGAATCTTTGAAGGAGTTCGGCAAAACGCCGTTCGACGTTACCAAGCTTGTGTCGCGTAGAGGGTCGCCAGTTCGAGCACCTGCTTTAAGTAAACAGTGTTCTAGCTAGAAAAGGGCCCTTTTCAGGGCCTACACAACGTGTAAAAGACTTTCTGTACGGGTTTGTTTCCGCTTCTTCTTATCATGAATCTGCAATGGATGTGTCGGGACCCCGGCGGATTTGCCTCCAGAGTGGAAGGCTAGCGCGCTCCCACCGAACGTGCAGGTCGCCTTGGATACATCGCGATATCCGGCTGGCAAAGCATTCGCGGTCCTGCGCTATCCAGAGCATCCGGCAACAGGGCAATCCGGTGGCCAATCGGAGCGCGTGGCGTCAAGTTTCTGTAGTTTAAAAATTGTGCGTTGGCGACCTACACAACACTAGTAATTTTGGTTCCTACTGGCCTCAGCTATCCAGGGTTAAAATTTCGTGACACAATTTTTCTCCACCCTGTATAGCTGGTATAAATACTTCACTGTTTACATTAGACGCGATTTGCGTCTGTCACAACTATCATGCAGTCATTGTCAGATGAAAAAGTACCTTCACATTGCGTGGAGCCACTCAGACTCGGAGAGTGTGTACACGCAATGCGTGCCTAGCAGCGAGACAGCCTGGTATGATTGCCAAGCCTGAGCTGGCGACTAGCGGAAATTTGCTATCAGCACACCTGCGGTATTGTCCAAAGATTGTGGCGCCATACCACAGTCGGCAACACGCGTCGATACTAGAGACGTTAGCAATGTCTCGCTGTAATCTGCAACGACGAATGGGAGCGGCTAAAGAAGACACGCCCCCTCTCTCAGTGCAGCAGCACTCTCGCACTGAGGTCAATACAGAGCCGAGCATAGAAGCGCCTTGCCCATTTCGTGATGTCAGCTGAAGCAGCCAACATCATCGAGCAGAACTAAAGAGTTAGTCAAATCTCAGAAGGAAATGTACTTTCGTAAATGCTGAACATTGTACTTCAAGAAAAGAGCTTGTTAATTAGAATAACAAGAGAGTCTTTAATAGTTAACAGCAGTTGTAAATATTCAAGCACTCCTATGGCCAAGGACTGCCTCAAGTTAAGTAAATCTTTTTATCATTCATGAAATAACATGAACTAAAATTTAATCTCCCAGAACAATCAAAGAAGCCACTGTTATGGCTGGTCAGTAGTAATTTCGTCTGGTCATAACAACGCCGACATCAGTTCCTGCGCTGAATGGGCAAATAGTGCCTTATGTTGCGGTTTCTGTGAAGACTGGACTAGCTTTACTCAAGTAATTTCTACCCATGTCGATAGAAGTTTTGAAAGAAGAAGATCAAACAGTCGAATACGTTAAAAGTAAACTTCAAATGGTGGGTTTGAAAGACAAGGACGTATGTGAAAGTGTACGATCCAATGCATTTCACGTTAAAACGACAGCAGGTACGAGCTACCAGTAGCATTTGTGTTACGGATATGGAAAACAGGACATTTCTAAGAGGGACTGTCGCCAGTCAGAAACAAGCAAAGATTCATGGACAAGTGGCGCACATCACCAAGGAGGTGGTCGCAGCAGTTGACAACATGTACAAAGCGATCAGCGCAGCGTGGACAACGAGTGGTCACTTGACCGAAGTGAACATTATAACTAAAGAGGCAGTCGTCCCACAGGACGCAGAGAATGTCAACCGAACGGAATGGGCATCAGCAGTGTTGTAACAGAGGTACAACCTATAGTGGTGTGTAATAACGTTGGCAGGTAACAATGTACAGATTAATTTGTTGTTGGATAGTGGTTGCACAAATCATGTTGCAAATAATGAAAATTTTTTCTGAGTGCATAACCTTAAAAGAGCCTATGAATGTAAAAATTGTGCATTGTAAGGTTTTGCAAGCTACAAAAGTAGTAGCTACAAAAGTAGTAGCTATTTTACAATTTATTATGAGTTGATTCCAGTCAAAATGAAAATTGTATTGGACAGAAATTTGATATTCTTTGCTAAAGAAACAGAAAAACATTAAATTGTATCAGCAGGCAATATCTCAAAAATTTTATTAAAGACTATAATTTACTTGCTATTGCTTTGAAAGAAGATAGATTGCATAAAATTACAAGTAAAATTAACAAGAAACAGATTAATGTAAATAACATTAGTATTAAGGATGGCATGTGAGTAAAGCAGTAATGACATTATACACTAGCACATGTAAATTTTAACGATTTGAATACATTGTGTAAACATCAGTTTAAAGATGGATTGTCAACAAATTTAGAATCACAATTTATGAAGTCTGAAGTTTGTGTTGAACACAAAATGCACAATTTACCTTTGAAAAACAATAAAGGCATAACAAAAGAAACATTAGAGATTATTCGTACTGATTTGTCTAGGCCTCGCTCATGGTTTGTTTGGAGAAAGCTAATTTTTCACTTTTATTGGTGATAGCAATAAATAGTAGCAAAGCAACTGGAGTCTACACTCTCAAAACTAAAACTCAAATTTATGATTGTTTTGTTGAATGTGTTAATCAAAATGAAAATTTAACTGCTAAAACTATTAAACAATTGAAATGTGACAATGGAAAATTATATTTAAATTCAGATGTGTATCAGTCTATAAGACAGCAACGAATCATTTTAAATACGTTTCCTCCCTATGTAGATTAATTAAATGGTATATCTCAATGATACAATAGGTCAGTTATGGATATGTCAAGATATCTATTAGCTGAGGCGAAAGTTGATAGGAGATTTGGACCTAAAATTGTTTGTGCAACTGCATACTTTAAAAACAGAACTTAAACTAATACTATTGAAAGGAAAACTCCTTATGAAATATTGTTTGGGAAGAAACGTAATGTTAAACATTTAAGGTTGTTCGATGACTGGGTTTTTATACGTGTGCCAGAGCAGCTGAGAAAGGCAAAGTGGGATCGTAAAGCAGACTTGGAAATTTTAATAAGGTACAGTGAAGTGGGGTACAGAATATTAATTAAAACAAACTTACCATGGCCAGACATGTTGATATTGTGGAAGATGACTTCAGATGTGGTTATATTAAGAGTCTGATTCAGGGAGAGAACATTTTCATGATACTGAGTGTAAAAGCATAGACTATAAATCAGCAAATGGAAGAAATGAGCATCGAGAGGTGTCCAAGCAAACGAAAACACGAACAAGAGTTGAGAAGGTCAACTAAAGAACGTTGAATGCATGATGGATTTAATGATTACGTCGTGCGTAACTTCATTTACATAAGCTTTCATAGTGCTGAGAGTCCAGAAAATTAAATTTTGAGGAAGCGGTTATTATTATTCTCAAGTCAGAAACATACAAATTTACAGTAGCCATACACATCAAACTGTATTTATACTACGAGTGCCCAGTACTTTGCAACCTCCACGGCGTTTGGAGTGGCTTACAGGAGATCATTCTTCGTGCAGGATGTAGGGCACAAAGGGCACTGAAGCATGTGGCTTGTGGTTTGTCCTTGTCCACAATCACAAGACGTGTCTTTTGTTATGAAGCCCCATCTCTTCACGTTGTCTCTGGATCGCCCAACTCCTGATCGCAATCTGTTTAAAGATATCCACTCCAGTCAGCTTTCATTGTGTCCAGGTGGTAGTCCTTCAGCTTCTGCCGTCTGCAGGTGAGACGTCGACTTCTTCCATAACTCCAGCCTTGCCTTCTCTGGTGAAATGGTGAGCTACTCGGATGTTCTCAGGAAGCTCTTTCGCGATCTCAGCCGTTGCTGTGGTGGATTATGTCCGTGCAGTGGATGGGCACTGTTCTGTTCCACTTTCAGTCCCTCCTTCTTGGCAGCCACTGTTCCGCGTAACCATGGTGGTGCTGTTCCAGAAAGGTAGTAGAGCTTATCGGTTGGGGTAGATCTCAGCCAACCTGTGATCAACCTGCAGGTTTCGTTGAGAGCAGTGTCTGCTTGTCTGGCTTGAGATGACCTGTACCAGATTGGGGAAGCTTATTCGGCAGTAGAAAAGCACTGTGCCATTGCAGAACAGCGAATAGTTTGTGCATGTGAGCCCCACTGTGTCCCCACTAGTTTGCGAATTAGGTTGTTTCGAGCTGAAATTTTCTTTTTGGTATTCTTGCAGTGGGTTCTGAATGTCAGAGTTCTATCGAGAGTTACTTCGAAGTATTTAGGGGCATGATGATGCTGCAACTGGATGCCTGACGATTGAACATGTAGCTCACGATTAGCTTCCCTGTTCCTTAGATGAAAGACACACACTTGTGTCTTCGAACGGTTTGGTCTGAGTTGGTTCCGATTGTAGTAGCTTGACAGTGTTCTTAGTGCAGTTGTCACGTTTCTTTCCACTGTTTCAAAGCATAAGCACTGCGTAGCAAGTGCTAGGTCATCTGCATGTAAGAATCTCCTCATGACCGGGGTCAGTAGCTGGTCGTTGGTATAAATGTTGAAGAGAAGTCGAGCCAAGACGCTTCCCTGAGGTAGACAATTTTTCTGCACTCTGCAGCGACTGCGTTGTCCTTGAAATTCAACAAAAAACCTGCGGTTTTGGGGGAGGGTGCTGATTAGTCTAACTAGGTGAAGGTTCTTGATCATATTGTATAATTTTACATGGAGTAACCGATGACAGTATCATACGCTGCTGTGAGACACATGAAGACCACGCCCGTTACTTGTCGGGTCTCAAAGCCATCCTCTATAAACTGAGTGAGATACAAAAGTTGCCCTTGCAGCTTCTGTTTGGTCGAAATCCTGCTTGTTCGGGTATGAGAAGAGGGTCTATTACTGGTAGGATTCTATTCAGAATCATACGTTCAAAAAAATGTTCAAATGTGTGTGAAATCTTATAGGACTTAACTACTAAGGTCATCAGTCCCTAAGCTTGCACACTACTTAACCTAAATTATCCTAAAGACAAACACACACACCCATGCCCGAGGGAGGACTCGAACCTCTGCCGGGACCAACCGCACAGTCCATGACTGCAGCACCTTAGAACGCTCGGCTAATCCCACGCGGCAGTCATTCGTTCGAACAGTTTATAAAGGTGACTCAAAAGGCTAACTGGTTTGAAGTCTTGGGATGATTTGCTGAGGAAGCGGTGAACAGTAATGAGTCAGAAATTTGGAAGCTAGCAATGGACACGGAAATCCGAAGTTTAAATAAAAATAAAACATGGAAACTAGTAACTAAACCAGTGAGTGTAAACGTTCTTGATGAAAAGTGGGTTTTTGCAACAATATCAGATAGCACTTGTAAAGCAAGATTAGCTGTAATGAAATGAAATGTCGCGTGACGAGAGCCTCCCGTAGGGTAGACCGCTCGCCTGGTGCAAGTCTTTCTATTTGACGCCACTTTGGCGACTTGCGCGTCGATGGGGATGAAATGATGATGATTAGGACAACACAACACCCAGTCCCTGAGCGGAGAAAATCTCCGATCCAGCCGGGAATCGAACCCGGGCCCTTAGGATTGACAGTCTGTCGCGCTGACCACTCAGCTACCGGGGGCGGACCGATTAGTTGTAAAGGAATTTCAACAAAAAGAAACTGTGGATGTTATTTATTCGCTAGTTGCTATGACACAAACATTCAAAGTTTTGTTGTCATTATCTAGTCAAAAAGGTTTAAAATTTTACAACAAATGGATGTCAGATTACATTTCTTAACGGTCACGTTTTCTCAGAAATTTATGTGAAGCAACCTTATGGATACAGGGGTGTAACAGGCAGAGTCTGTAAGTTATTTGAGGCATTATGTGGCTTGAGGAGAAAGTCCTAGAGCATGGTGCGAATGTTTGGAGCAGTCTTCAAAAGATTTTGAAGAAAGTGAATACGATAACTGCCTACTTATGTTAATGACGGCAAATTATATGATCTACATAATTGTATGTGTTGATGATTTGCTAATCTGTTGAAAAAGTAAAGGGAAAATACAAAAAATAAAGAAATCTCTTATCCAACCGATTTCATATGGAAGACTTAGGCGAAGTAAAGATCTGTCTTGGGATAAATGTTAATTACATTTATGTAAAGAATGTAATGATTGTGAATCAGGAGATCTGTATTGAATGTCTAGTTAAGAAATATCAATTGAACATTCAAAGTACGGTACTCTACTGGAAGTAAATTCGAAACTACATCTACATCTACATCTACATTTATACTCCGCAAGCCACCCAACGGTGTGTGGCGGAGGGCACTTTACGTGCCACTGTCATTGCCTCCCTTTCCTGTTCCAGTCGCGTATGGTTCGCGGGAAGAACGACTGTCTGAAAGCCTCCGTGCGCGCTCTAATCTCTCTAATTTTACATTCGTGATCTCCTCTGGAGGTATGAGTAGGGGGAAGCAATATATTCGATACCCCATCCAGAAACGCACCCTCTCGAAACCTGGCGAGCAAGCTACACCGCGATGCAGAGCGCCTCTCTTGCAGAGTCTGCCACTTGAGTTTGCTATCACGGTTACCAAATAACCCTGTGACGAAACGCGCCGCTCTTCTTTGGATCTTCTCTATCTCCTCCGTCAACCCGATCTGGTACGGATCCCACACTGATGAGCAATACTCAAGTATAGGTCGAACGAGTGTTTTGTAAGTCACCTCCTTTGTTGATGGACTACATTTTCTAAGGACTCTCCCAATGAATCTCAACCTGGTACCCGCCTTACCAACAATTAATTTTATATGATCATTCCACTTCAAATCGTTCCGCACGCATACTCCCAGATATTTTACAGAAGTAACTGCTACCAGTGTTTGTCCCGCTATCATATAATCATACAATAAAGGATCCTTCTTCCTATGTATTCGCAATACATTACATTTGTCTATGTTAAGGGTCAGTTGCCACTCCCTGCACCAAGTGCCTATCCGCTGCAGATCTTCCTGCATTTCGCTACAATTTTCTAATGCTGCAACTTCTCTGTATACTACAGCATCATCCGCGAAAAGCCGCATGGGACTTCCAACACTATCTACTAGGTCATTTATATATACTGTGAAAAGCAATGGTCTCATAACACTCCCCTATGGCACGCCAGAGGTTACTTTAACGTCTGTAGACGTCTCTCCATTGATAACAACATGCTGTGTTCTGTTTGCTAAAAACTCTTCAATCCAGCCACACAGCTGGTCTGATATTCCGTAGGTTCTTACTTTGTTTATCAGGCGACAGTGCGGAACTGTATCGAACGACTTCCGGAAGTCAAGAAAAATAGCATCTACCTGGGAGCCTGTATCTAATATTTTCTGGGTCTCATGAACAAATAAAGCGATTTGGGTCTCACACGATCGCTGTTTCCGGAATCCATGTTGATTCCTACATAGTAGATTCTGGCTTTCCAAAAACGACATGATACTCGAGCAAAAAACATGTTCTAAAATTCTACAACAGATCGACGTCAGAGATATAGGTCTATAGTTTTGCGTATCTGCTCGACGACCCTTCTTGAAGACTGGGACTACCTGTGCTCTTTTCCAATCATTTGGAACCTTCCGTTCCTCTAGAGACTTGCGGTACACGGCTATTAGAAGGGGGGCAAGTTTTTTCGCGTACTTGTGAAGAATCGAATTGGTATCCCGTCAGGTCCAGTGAACATTCCTCTGTTGAGTGATTCCAGTTGCTTTTCTATTCCTTGGACACTTATTTCGATGTTAGCCATTTTCTCGTTTGTGCGAGGATTTAGAGAAGGAACTGCAGTGCGGTCTTCCTCTGTGAAACAGCTTTGGAAAAAGGTGTTTAGTATTTCAGCTTTACGCGTGTCATCCTCTGTTTCAATGCCATCATCATCCCGGAGTGTCTGGATAAGCTGTTTCGAGCCACTTACTGATTTAACGTAAGACCAGAATTTCCTAGGATTTTCTGTCAAGTCGGTACATAGAATTTTACTTTCGAATTCACTGAACGCTTCACGCATAGCCCTCCTTACGCTAACTTTGACATCGTTTAGCTTCTGTTTGTCTGAGAGGTTTTGGCTGCGTTTAAACTTAGAGTGAAGCTCTCTTTGCTTTCGCAGTAGTTTCCTAACTTTGTTGTTGTACCACGGTGGGTTTTTCCCGTCCCTCACAAAAAAATGGTTCAAATGGCTCTGAGCACTATGGGACTCAACTGCTGTGGTCATAAGTCCCCTAGAACTTAGAACTACTTAAACCTAACTAACCTAAGGACATCACACACATCAAAGCCCAAGGCAGGATTCGAACCTGCGACCGTAGCGGTCGTGCGGTTCCAGACTGTAGCGCCTTTAACCGCTCGGCCACTTCGGCCGGCCCGTCCCTCACAGTTTTACTCGGCACGTACCTGTCTAAAACGCATTTTACGATTGCCTTGAACTTTTTCCATAAACACTCAACATTGTCAGTGTCGGAATAGAAATTTTCGTTTTGATCTGTTAGGTAGTCTGAAATCTGCCTTCTATTACTCTTGCGAAACAGATAAACCTTCCTCCCTTTTTTTATATTCCTACTAACTTCCATATTCAGGGATGCTGCAACGGCCTTATGATCACTGATTCCCTGTTCTGTACATACAGAGTCGAAAAGTTCGGGTCTGTTTGTTATCAGTAGGTCCAAGATGTTATCTCCACGAGTCGGTTGTCTGTTTAATTGCTCGAGGTAATTTTCGGATAGTGCACTCAGTATAATGTCACTCGATGCTATGTCCCTACCACCCGTCCTAGCTAGAAGTAGCACAAGATGAAATTACAGGAACGTGATAGGTGCTCTCCTGTACATTAGCTCAGGAGCACGGCTAGATACGCTACAGTGCGAACCAATTGAGTAGATTTCTGAACTGTTACAATGGTACTCACTTTAAGTATACTTTAGGTGTACTGAAATACACTGACGGAAAAATTCCAACACCAAAAAATTATTAATGTAGAGTAATGAAATTTTGGGAATACATTTGTCTAGGTAAGATATTTACGTGATTTAATATCGAAATATAACAGGTTAACGTAAGCGCGAGATACTCCATTCGAAATGTGAAATGTTGGTACATTAGTAACCAGTGTAACCTCCAGAATGTTGAGAGCAAGCATAAACGTTTGCTTTGTACAGGTGCCCTATGTCAGTTTGTTCACGTGGTTCAAATGGCTCTGAGCACTATGGGACTTGACTTCTGAGGTCATCAGTCCCCTAGAACTTAGAACTACTTAAACGTAACCTAACGACATCACACCCATCCATGCCCGAGACAGGATTCGAACCTGCAACCGTAGCGGTCGCGCGGTTCGAGACTGCAGCGCCTAGAACCGCTCGGCCACGTCAGTTTGTAGGATGAAGTTCCATTCCTGTTGCACCTGATTGGTCAGTGCAGTTACGGTTAATTCTAGTCGTGGATGACGCTACAGATACCGGCTGATGATGTATCATATGCACTCGAGTAGAGAGAGGAGGTGAAGGCAATGTGTCGACACCCTGTAGAGCATGCTGGGTTACAATAGCGGTAATGTGGGCGAGCGTTATCCTGTTGGAAAACACCCTCTAGATTGCTGTTCATGAATGGCAGTACAACAGGTGGAATCACCTAACTAATGCACAAATTTGCAGTTAGGGTGCGTGGGGTAACCAGGAGAGTGCTCCTGCTGTCATACGAAATCGCATCCCAGATCTTAACTCCAGGAGCAGATCCAGAGCGTCCAGCTCGTAGACAGGATGGTCGCTGGCCTTGGCTGAATGGTTAAAATGGCTCTGAGCACTATGCGACTTAACTTCTGAGGTCATCAGTCGCCTAGAACTTAGAACTACTTAAACCTAACTAACCTAAGGACATGACACATATCCATGCTCGAGGCAGGATTCGAACCTGCGACCGTAGCCGTCGCTCGGTTCCAGACTGTAGCTCGCTGGCCTTCAACTGGCCTACTAACCAACAGACAGCTATCTCTTGCACCGAGGCAGAGCAAACTTTCATCAGAAAATACAACAGACCTCGACCCTGCCCTCCAATGGGCTCTCGGGTGACACCACTGAAGTCGCAAATGGCGGTGGTTTGGGGTCAGTGGAATACACGGTACAAGGCGTCTGAATCGGAGCCTTCCTTGGAGTAACCGATTTGTAACAGTTCGTTGTGTGACTGTGATGCCAAGTAATGCTCAAATTTCTGCTGCAGACGCATAACGATGCACCAGAGCCATATGTAGTATATGATGGTCTTCCCTCTCGGTAGTGCCACGTGACCATATGGTGCCAGGTCTTCTTGCGACAACCGGTGCCCAGTAATCATGTACAGTCTTTGCATTCCTGCCAAGTCATTCTGCAGTATCGTAGAGGGAACATCCAGCTTCTCGTAGCTCTGTTACACGATCTCGCTCAAACTCAGTGGGGTGCTGATATTGGGGTCTTTGTCGCCTAATCACGTTGAATCTCAAAGTTAACTAACGCTCACGACCGTTACAGCTTGTATTCAAAGCAAACCTGATTTGCATCTTCATAGTGGCGCTACTAGCACTGGCGCGAAGTTTGAGTAATCATCATCTTCCAGGTGTAGAAACACGCCTACCAACTTTCGTTTATGTCACACATCCCTTCTTCATGCTGCGATTTTTTTCCGTCAGTGTATTTGCATTAAACGAAAGATCTGAAGTTAACATGTGAAAGAGCTGAAAAATTAATTTCTTAGATTATTTTGTAGATGCGGATTGGGCAGTTGATTCTGTAGATCGTAAGTCCACATCTGGCTATGCAATTAGATTACTTCGAAACGTGGTATTTTGGAAATGTAAGAAAGAAGGAAGTGTTATAAATTTTTCTACTTTTTATGGATATGTAGCATTATCGGAATATCATGTTAATTCAAGATATTTTGAATATTTCTGATGCAAAGTCTAACAAACCTAAGTATGTTGAAGTACACCACCATTATATGAATGAATGTTATATGAATGGAATTGTAGATATTTGTAAAATAGATTCAGAAAGCAATGTAGCAGACATTTTACCATATCTTTGAGCAAGGATTAATTTATAAAATTTCGAGGACTGTGTAATATAATTTGGTTGCAATATAAATGTAAGGAGGCGGACTGTGGTACATTTACGGCGACGGCATTGACTTTGTCGATAGGGATCCCAACAATGATTACTATATTTTAACTAGTCTACAATAGTCCGTTAGTTGTGTGCCATGAATGTTTTCACTGCGTGAAGACAGAAGTATTTTAATATACCTTTTTCTAAACAAATATTCTTAACACGAAGGTAATCCATTACCGCGTCCTACTCAGACACAGTTTTAAACTTTTACAGTAAGTGTTTATGACAGAGTTGCACTCCAAAACAGCTGCAGAAATTTTATTTGGACTATGGTAATTAATAATTTCTCTATTGGCAAGATGGAGCAACTACCATTTTCTTGTAGCAAGATGGAGCAACTACCATTTTCTTGTAGTGCAGTGCTTTTCAAAGAACAGCTGCGTTGTGATGGCAACAAAGAGTTTTCCGTTACTGTGGTACAACCGTATAGAGCCACGGATGTGAAAAAAAAATGAACGGAGATGGCACTATGGACTTAACGCTGTACGACAATGTAACTGTGGCTGTACATTGTTCTGAAGCCAGAGTGGACCGGGCCTGCCGTCATCTTACACAGCCCAAAACATTAGCAAACTACTGTTTACGATTGATTCTTGTTCATTATTTCTGTCGTGTACCCGCAACAACAGTCTTAAATACTAAAAATTACTGTGCTTACTGTATAACATAGTGTCAGGAAGGTAATTTCTAAAGTTTTTCTGTTCTTTAAGCGCGTATTTACTCTATGGCTCTGAGCACTATGGGACTTATCATCTATGGTCATCAGTCCCCTAGAACTTAGAACTACTTAAACCTAACTAACCTAAGGACAGCACACAACACCCAGCCATCACGAGGCAGAGAAAATCCCTGACCCCGCCGGGAATCGAACCCGGGAACCCGGGCGTGGGAAGCGAGAACGCTACCGCACGACCACGAGATGCGGTCATTTACTCTATTAATAAGCCATATTTGGCCTGATTAATGTAACTTGTTTTTTGTTGATGCATTTGGAATAACCACGAAGAAAAGAAAGTGATGTGAAAAGCATGCTTTCGTAATCCATTTAATTCCACTTTTACTGTATTTGTACCGATGGCAAATGAAGCTGGAACTCCGAAACCAATGCTTGTTTGCTTACTGGTACTGCTTGTTGCTCGTTGTGTTTTTCAGCTTTCAACTCGTATGCACAACGTTTTTAATGTTCAAGTTTGCGAGAAAAATGACCTACGTGTTCTTTGCTAGCCCATAAACGTGTGTAGTGAGGGAAGACGCAAAGCATGCTATCGTATCTGGAGCTTCTCAACAAAATGAACGATTATTGAAATGTCAAAGGAACTGAACTGTATAGAAGTGTACGTCCATTCAGAATAGAAAAATTGAAATCTTACTTATGATGTGTCATTCAGTGTGTGACCAACAATAGCAGTTTACAGGACAAAAAATGATATAATTTTTTAAAATATGTTCTAGCATTGTGCAATACTATAAATGTGACTAAGACATGATCTCAAACGCTTAGTTCCCGTAAAATGGATATTTTACTTTAACATGTATATAAGTCATTTTTTAGTTATGATATATAGACTTACCTTTCAACAGTAGCCTGTTTGTTTCTTTCCCCAGAATATTTCTCAACAGCAACTGTCAGTTTTTTAGGAATAATTAAACATATTACAACTGAAATGTACGTCTACTTTGATAATCTGACTCATTTTGCTTTTAAATGAGGTTTTCAAAATATAAAAGTCTTATCATACTTTGTGATATATCAATAGTAATTTTTATGTTCCATGTATCAATTGCATGGTAAATCTTAATGATGGTGTGTAACGTGTGATTTTACGTTAACATCAATTTTATTCTAAATATGCCTCCATACTGATCACTTATTAGTTTTTGTTGTTTTTAATGAAAGACGGACAAGTGTTAGTGTTTCCTAGTCATCTCCAGTTACACATTACAATAACAGATAGTCTCTTGCTCAATAGGAGAAGTTGTCAAAGACAATCATTTTTAGTTTAGTTTCAAATTTTACTTTTCTTTCTGTCAGTCGTTTTATATCACTGCGTAAGCGATCGAAACTTTTGGTTGCAGCATTGTGAACCCTTGTTTGTGCTACAGACGATGTCAATGTGGCGTAATGAATGTCCATTTTTTCTTCTGGTATTATAATTATGTGCGTCATTGTTTCTGTGGAAGTGCGTTGGATCATCAACAACAAACTTCGCGAAGAATAACTGTACTGTGAAGCGGTTTGATCACTGTTCACACGCCAAGCAGCAAGCCGGTTCAACGAAGTGTCCACCCAAATTTTCGGCAAAGCCTTTCTCAGAAAAGATGTAAAACGCTCATACACAGACATGCATGCAATCACACACAAAACTCACACACACAGGACCTCTGTCTCCTGCTGTTCTAACCAAAGAGGGTGGAAATGCGAACAATAAATAATTATCGGCGGAAGGAATTTAGGTAATGAGATACTGCACCGACAGCCGGACCGGTCACGTAGCGGGGACGAGGCCGTTGATACAGTGTGGGCTCGGATGTCGAGAGCATTTGCGGCTTGGAAGGCAATAAAAAACGCAGGCAAGGATAAAAGCAAACAGTGCAGCCATAATTCATGTATATAAAAGAAAATATTGCTTGAATGATTCCACTTAATAATGAAATATGATTCCTTTAAACTTTAGATTACAATAGAATCGACTGTCAACCCTGTAAACGACGCAAACTGGAATTTTTGATGACACAGTTACGTCTCCACACAATCAAAGCACCAGATGCTATCTGGAATACGACTACAAAAGTCGATAGATATCCCCAACGGTCGAAACTGAGCACGGGCACGTGAGAGTAAGATCACGGGGAATAGCACCGAGGTGAACTATAGAGACATAAATGTTTTGGGCTATGTAAGATGGCCGACGTCCGATTCAAGTTTGTGAAGTAATGGCAACTCCCTTCTCTTTTTACTTCCGTGGGTACAACAAAAGGTGAGCCATTTCTGAGCTTCAGAGTTTATCACCCAGCTTTTATCTTCGTTTTACATCGTGTGGCAAGAGGATATTTAACCAGTCATTGAGTAAGTGTGGACTAAATCAGAAAAACAACGTTAACTCTTCTTAAAAGAAATAATCAACAATATTTCATAGTCCGTCTATTACATTAGCGGCACAGAATTCTCTCTCGCGGCTAGAATTACTGTTGAGAAGTTAGGACTATAGGTGATTCAAATGAGGAATTAAAAACTGCAATCGACAGTAATTCTGATCTTAGCTTTCGTTCACGTGCTTTGTCATTCTTTGTTGTGTCACTCCACACTGCTATAACCTGACTCTTGTTAAGCTTTGCACATTCATACATAACTAAAACTTACAATATCAAATATTTTGTTATTACTTTCGGCCTCAGTATCTTATGAAACACCGAACAGCCAATACCCGTCAGTAAACGTAACTATTCACATGCTCCGTGCATAACGCTACAGCAAATGTTACTGATATACGTATGCACGTATCCAATTTCAATAATCAACAATTAATTTCTTAATAATCATTATTGCAATAGAGCCTCATGTGTATGTGCATTTATATTTGTGTGTGTGTGTGTGTGTGTGTGTGTGTGTGTGATAGGTATTTCTAAGAGTGTACGCGAACGTGTGAGTTTATCGCTTAGTTCGTCCCAGTCAGTCGTTAGAGGAAAGCTAGTCCCAAAGTAGCTCCACAGGTATATTCATTCAGGTTTAAAATATCCTGTGTTGAGCTGAATTGGTCAAAAGGGAGCGTTTTACTTTGGGTTACCTTTGATAATAAGGTTTTATCGTGGATACATTGTGCATTAAAGTTATCAGTACTGGTCACGGTAAAGCAATGTCTTACTATTAGTGTGTTATAGACTGTGTGGGGAGAGTACTAAATTTTGCTATCGTATTTAGTTACGCTAGAACGTTCACGTATTCACAGCGATTTTTGAATTTGATTACATCTTGTGAAACAAAGTTAACTAATCCAGTAGCAGCCGTGCTGGTTAGCCAGAAGAAGGCAGTAGTTAGGAGCGTTTTAAAATGAAAAGAAGAACTTCTGATGTCTTTTGGAAGCGGCATAACCAAAAATATTAGAAGCAGATTAGCACACGTAAAGAGAGATTTTCTTAGTCAAAGAAGTTTCCTGGTATTATACTTAAGGATTAATACTATCGGAAAACTGGAATAGAAGAGACTCGAAGAATTTGACATATAGTGCTGTAGAAAGAAGTTGGACATTCAGCGGATTGACAGATAGTAAGTGAGGATATTCGCCACAGAACTGGCGAGGAAGCGAATATGTGGAAAATACTAAGTAGAAGAATGGACAAGGTGATGGGAAAATGTTAAGACATCAGAGAATAATTTGTGTGATGGAAAGAATATATTGCCGATACAATTGTCCCGTCATCTGTTAATCCTCCAAAAATTACGTTTGATCTCACAGCGAAGGATCACTTTGTATTTACCACCATTACAATGACGAACTTCAATAGGCAGTGAAGCAAATCTCTAGTACCATCCCTAGAATTAACTGTGGTGGCACAATTTCCACCAGAGGCATTATACACTCCTGGAAATGGAAAACAGAACACATTGACACCGGCGTGTCAGACCCACCATACTTGCTCCGGACACTGCGAGAGGGCTGTACAAGCAATGATCACACGCACGGCACAGCGGACACACCAGGAACCGCGGTGTTGGCCGTCGAATGGCGCTAGCTGCGCAGCATTTGTGCACCGCCGCCGTCAGTGTCAGCCAGTTTGCCGTGGCATACGGAGCTCCATCGCAGTCTTTAACACTGGTAGCATGCCGCGACAGCGTGGACGTGAACCGTATGTGCAGTTGACGGACTTTGAGCGAGGGCGTATAGTGGGCATGCGGGAGGCCGTGTGGACGTACCGCCGAATTGCTCAACACGTGGGGCGTGAGGTCTCCACAGTACATCGATGTTGTCGCCAGTGGTCGGCGGAAGGTGCACGTGCCCGTCGACCTGGGACCGGACCGCAGCGACGCACGGATGCACGCCAAGACCGTAGGATCCTACGCAGTGCCGTAGGGGACCGCACCGCCACTTCCCAGCAAATTAGGGACACTGTTGCTCCTGGGGTATCGGCGAGGACCATTCGCAACCGTCTCCATGAAGCTGGGCTACGGTCCCGCACACCGTTAGGCCGTCTTCCGCTCACGCCCCAACATCGTGCAGCCCGCCTCCAGTGGTGTCGCGACAGGCGTGAATGGAGGGACGAATGGAGACGTGTCGTCTTCAGCGATGAGAGTCGCTTCTGCCTTGGTGCCAATGATGGTCGTATGCGTGTTTGGCGCCGTGCAGGTGAGCGCCACAATCAGGACTGCATACGACCGAGGCACACAGGGCCAACACCCGGCATCATGGTGTGGGGATCGATCTCCTACACTGGCCGTACACCACTGGTGATCGTCGAGGGGACGCTGAGTAGTGCACGGTACATCCAAACCGTCATCGAACCCATCGTTCTACCATTCCTAGACCGGCAAGGGAACTTGCTGTTCCAACAGGACAATGCACGTCCCCGTGTATCCCGTGCCACCCAACGTGCTCTAGAAGGTGTAAGTCAACTACCCTGGCCAGCAAGATCTCCGGATCTGTCCCCCATTGAGCATGTTTGGGACTGGATGAAGCGTCGTCTCACGCGTTCTGCACGTCCAGCACGAACGCTGGTCCAACTGAGGCGCCAGGTGGAAATGGCATGGCAAGCCGTTCCACAGGACTACATCCAGCATCTCTACGATCGTCTCCATGGGAGAATAGCAGCCTGCATTGCTGCGAAAGGTGGATATACACTGTACTAGTGCCGACACTGTGCATGCTCTGTTGCCTGTGTCTATGTGCCTGTGGTTCTGTCAGTGTGATCATGTGATGTATCTGACCCCAGGAATGTGTCAATAAAGTTTCCCCTTCCTGGGACAATGAATTCACGGTGTTCTTATTTCAATTCCCAGGAGTGTAGTTTCTGCAACGCATCCTCGGTGAAATGTGGCCTATGGAACCGCCAACAACAAAATGGATCACACAAATCTTTGTGTTAAGGAAAAGAGCCAACTGCACGCAGTTCGTGTGTCAGAGAACTCCCATGTGTGTAGAATGACAAATATCTCTCTTAGAGACACAAAAGAAAAAAAAATGCGGTGATCACTAAATGCAACTTTGCGTCATACATTCCTCTAACACAGCCTCCTGTACAGAGACAGAAGCGATGAGCTACTCAAAATTCTGCTGTAAAATGAGGTCTTGTTTGTAGACCAGCTCCAAACAGACAGTATCTGGTGGCCCTAGCTGATACTCTGGCTGCTACATTAGCTGTAAATTACGATGTGTCTATCGTACTATCAGGGGGTGAATGTACACTCCACTAGCGTCGACAATTGGAGTGATGGGTAGGTGCACTAACCTTGGACCATCATCACTGATACACAGCTGATACCATACTTCCACTATGCTGGGCAATCCTTCATAGCGAATGTTCCCGAAAACCCACAATAAGACAGTGTTAATACTTCGCTCTCAGTATGTTGGTCAATTCTGTGGAAGGAAGCTATAGTAAAACGACAATATGACGTTACTGAAACACCAGCCCCATTATTTAGGGGCTATTATTCACAGGGACACATCCAGGAGACCCGCAATGCGACCTTTACTGATATCTCATTTCCAATACTTTGCCCAGTTCTTCTGAAGGAAGCCACCAGGAGACTGTGATAGGACATACTATGAGGAGATTTTTATGAAGTATTCGATACCACGCGTTTATGTATTATACACTACACATTTTACAGTACAGGAAATGTTAAAATACAACTTTCAGTGCTCTGTATAGTATCAAGCAGCATTGTACACACCCATTTAGTCAACTGCAGCTCATTTAAATACAGTTAGCAGGAATCTTTAATTAGTAGAAAAATATATTATTGTAATCATCAATTTCACGAAATTACAGAAAAACTAATTATTTCATTTGTGAACCTATGAGACAATAATCACGAATTAATGTTAGTGTTAAAATCAGTTCATTAATTAAATGGGAAATTAACTGTCAAAATACCATTATTTCATAAAAAGGGAAAATTAATGTTTTGAGTAGATTTCTGGCTAACTGATAAACTGAAAGTTACGTTCGCTCTTAAGAGATTATGTTTCTATAGAAGCTCAAATCAAATTCATCGTAGTTAATTTTGTCGTAAACAAACTATTATTTCGATCATTTGGTCAAAGCGAGATTATCACGTAAAATTTGAGTCTCAGAATCTATTTCCACATTGTGTAAAGTACTCCAGAATATCTTAGCATCAAAATTCCTGTTGTAATTAACGACATATTAACTATTTTGTATCAAGTATTGTTCCTCACATTTCTCTGGTAGCATTTTGATACTAAATCAATTTTAGAAATCACATTTGTTATAACCAGACATTTATTATCTTCAAAACTGTAGTTTTAATTTCTTATGAAACAGCCGATTTTAGCTGTGACGCAATTAATGTGACTTTGTTGAACAATACTTTCAAAGAACTTGTATTGTTAAGAAACTATGTAAGCAGTGAAACTAAGATTTCGGGGATGGCAGAAGAGTGGCATTTTGTCCCAGTTAGTTCGAGTAGGGGAGAAAGGGGCACGTTTTCCATCTTTTTACATTTGTATTTTTGTACTTTTTATTTTTATCAGTTTTGAGGTCAACAGCGGATCATTGTATTTCCTATACCTTTATCTACAGTCCTGTACAAATATTTTTGAAAATTGTAAATATCCTTCTGGGCAGCAAATGATTTTGTCTGACCATGTTGCGTTGGAAAATTTGCCATGTATGCGGGGCAAGTTTTCCATGTTACTTAAAATGTACAGGGGCAAATTTTCCAACTATACTTTAAATGGTAAAAGAGAGATAATTATCTTGATTTCACTGAATATGTATTTTTATTATGAATTTACAGTACATTATGAAAGAAGGATAGCAAAACTAGCCACATTAAACAAAAACAAATGCTACTTAGAGGTTTTACAAAATATGTCACTTAAATATTTTACAAACACAGACTTTTTTTAACAATGCTCATACTTATTGTGTGCATCACAATATAAGCAAACAAAAAATGCAATATTCCCTTTCGTACAGTGTTCATGTGCCCATTTCTTGGTCAAGTTTGTGTGGATGTAGAAGGAACGCCTTCTTGACAAGCAAGAGGAAAGGTCTTTGTAGAACTAAAGGGAACAGCTTCTTCGGAAATGCTAGTCTGTGTTGGTGCAGTAGGAGTTGATGAATTCGACAGGTTCGAATGGAGGCTGTGATCAGTCATTTTTTCTGGCAAGTTTGAATCCAGTCCAGGACTGATAGGGCATTCAGAATTTGATAAAGTAGGAGCAGGTCTGTCTGTAAAGTAGGATGGCGTAAAATGTGGGACTGCAAAAATTTCAGGATTAAGTGGGAAAATTCCTGAAACTTTAAAACCTGCCATTATATTGACTAGTGTTAACGCCTGCGGCACAGCTCTTGCCAAAATAGATGGTATATCACAAACTGTCATAGGTCTTTTGCTTGTGCACAGCTATGCATGACAAGCTGTGTTAATTTGCTTTTTGAGGGGCCCAAACACACTGCGATCTAAGGGCTGCAGGTTATGGCTGCAAAGAGGTGGGAAAGACAACAATGTGACACCGTTATCTTTGAAATAGTCCAATGCTTCTGCTGACAGATGGGAATCATGATTGTCTAGAAGAAGCAGACTTGGTCGTGTTACAGAACAACGTACATAATTTGCAAAGTGCTTGGCGAACTTAACAAAATTTTTTTCCATCAGCAATCCAGATGGGTTCGCATCACCGTCACATCCACAAGGGCCATCACGTAGAAAGTGTTGATGAAATTTCACCCTGGGGAAAATCAGAAATGGTGGGATGGCGTTTCCTGCAGCGTTTACAGAAAATGCTACTGTCACCAATGTTCCTCTTTCTGCTGAGGTTAATTTACCTATTTGTTTAAAGCCACGACGTCCAACTACTCTGTTTGGCTTTTGAACCGTGGTTGTCCCTGTTTCGTCCATATTCCATATGTCACTAGGTCCAAAGTTTGAGCGCTTCAATGTATTTGCCAAATTATTAAAAAAACATATCAACGTTTGTCCTGTTGAGACTGGTGGCTCGAGACATGCTGGTGGCTTGAGGAGTTCTGATTGAAATTTGACGGTTTCCTTTCAAAAACGAGATGAACCAGTCAGACCCTGCCATTTCATTTACTGTCCAGTTTTCTGGAACTTTTCGCTTGCATGCAAGAGCATACGTATAGGCCAATAGCCTGACTTCTTTGGGAGTAAGCTCGAAATAGATGTCAGAAACCTTCATCAGATACTGAACCCATATCCTTTGGCAGTGTGTTTGGTGGAGGCCTTGCGAGTGGTGCTACTTGTGGCAGTGGTAGGTCTATTTCTGGCACTGTTTCTTCTGCATGTGGCAAGCCTGGGACAGGCGATTACAATCCGACAAGAGGAACTTGCGTTCCTGATAGTTCTGCCAGTGGAGGCGGCGGGATCACAGCTGTTGATTGCACTGGTAGAGAGGGATTGTCTGAGGAACGGAATTTCAACCAGTAATTATTCAGAGTCCTACGTGGAATATTGAAGTCCATGGATGCTTTTCTGACACTGCACCCGCCTCTGATTGCTAATAGTTCACCATTTATTACATCAGGAGTGTACGAGCCTCCATCGGTCTTCTTTTTATAATTGCGGACCATTTTAAGTCTCTAAAAAAAACATTTTACAATTAACCATTTGAAACAGGGCTATTTGGCAGAATTTATTATACAACATATTGAAAGTAATAATACCAGATGTTCTAGGCCGGGGCACGTTTTCCAACGGGACACGTGCAGGAATATGTGCCCCGTACGCTCTCCGAAAACATGTCTCCTCGCCATATTCGGAACTATAACACTACGTCCATGAGTAACCGTGTAAGCTATTTACAAAACAAAAGCACAGTTACCTAAATAAAGAAACCCACTTTCAGTGCGTGCAATGTCAAAATAATAAGTTTAACGCTAGTATGTTTATTTTAAGTTTCAATGAAAACGTGAAAGTTTACTCACCTTTGCAAAAATGACGAAAACAGCCCTGCCGACAATGTGACTGCTGGTACAACATTGGAACTTTCGTAAATGAAGCGTGCTTTTTTGCTACTTCCTACAGTATCTTAGGTGGTACCATCTACCGGTTTGTTTCGAAACTAAAGTGAGTTGGAAAACTTGCCCCTATGGAAAATGTGCCCCGGTCTCCCCTTCATTATCTGTAAAGTCAAATGTGCATTGTACGAATGTTATGGAACAGAATAAACATTAACACAAAAGCAAACCGTGTGTTGGTTTAAATTATTCACATTGACTCCTCGGGTTTCTGCAGTGAAGCAATTAATATTATGCACCGCAATTAACACTGAATTGATATAGAAATGTCGTCGAAACCAACAAGATAAGTACATATGACTTCTGAAATTTTCCCGGCGTATTTCTTCTTCTAATAATTTCCGGGTATGCATCCGGATCCCGTCGACATTCTGCCACGATATTTCGGCCCAGAGACGTCCGGCTATCATCAGGTGATAACTCACCTGGTGATAACTCACCTGATGATGGCCGGACGTCTCTGGGCCGAAATATCGTGGCAGAATGTCGACGGGATCCAGCTGCATACCCGGAAATTATTAGAAGAAGATAAGTACATACTCCAAGAATTCAATTGAATTTAACATAGACTGGTAATCTGCGACTATCTTAATCGCACATTTTTAGCTAGAACCTGGTAAAAAGAGTGTGTTACAAGGATCACAAGAAGACTGTGCTGCAAGGCATCTACTTTTGTCTGTTAATGATGGAAAATAGTACAGATGATGAAGTAATTATTATTTCACGTAGTTTCCCCATATGAATGGTAATTGTTGTTGTTCGCATGCAAATTTTCGTGCTTAAAGGTACATTTTGTCGTCGGTTAATGAATGCAGAACTACTGTGGTAGACTTTCTATGGTGTGTATACATTTACCATGAAATTCTTACAAAACGCAATGCATCGCTGGTCTCAGCACTCCGTAATGTTTCTTGCACATTCAGTTCTTTCGCTTAGCACATTGGACTCGCATTTGGGAGGGCGACAGTTCAATCACGCGTCCGGTCATCTTGATTTAGGTTTCCCGTGATTTTCTAAATCGCTTCAGGCAAATTCCGGGATGGTTCCTGTAAAGGGCCACGACCGATTTCCTTCCCTATCCTTCCCGAATGACCTCATTATCGACGGGACGTTTAACACTAATCTCCTCCTTAGTTCTTTCGCAATACATCATTATTTAAATAACTCGGAGAAGAATTAGCAGCAGATAGTCATTCCCATACCTAAGTAGAGTGATTACAAACAGCGACCATGATCCCCACTGCAAAGTCTAACGAGTCGGCCTATTCTGGGCTGTTATGTCTCAGGATGACTCAGAGCAATAGTGAGGAAGAGGGCAGATTTAGACCGGGGCGTATAGTCAAACATTGGTAGTATTGATAGGTGTTTGGTTCAAATGGCTCTAAGCACTATGGGAATGAACATCGGAGGTCATCAGTCCCCTAGACTTAGAACTACTTAAACATAACTAACCTAAGAACATCACACACATTCATGCCCGAGACAGGATTCGAATTTGCGACCGTAGCAGCAGCGCGGTTCCGGACTGAAGCGCCTAGAACTGCTCGGCCACAGCGTCCGACAGCTGTATATTCAAGCAGCGTTATACAGCACTCCAGACCACTCCCAAGGACTGACTGCGTGTTTGCTAAGAGTGTCGATCACGGAATGAATTGACATCCCAGTGCACCAGTGACGTCCCTTGTCCTGGGTCGCGGGCTACAGTTACTGTGATGCCGAGCAGCCCACAAGCAAGCGTTGCCGTGAGTTCCGCCAGCGGTGAAGAACAAGCGTGGTCTGCCCTGGTCCTCCGGAGTCTTGCTTGCTACGCGTCACAACGCTTACTCGTGGCTCCGCATGTCGTGCGCTTGGGTGCAGTAGCCGATACCAGAGGCTCATTGCCGAGCAGCATACCCCGGTCTCTTTGCCAGGGATCGACCAAGACGATGGCCGAAAGACGTCTGGCTGGCTAGGAGGCTACGAGGGCTCGCATCCCGCAGCCGCTTCGTAGACCGTTTGCAGTACGTCGGCCGAAGTCCCTCAAAGGGCGTATGCGGCCGCATACCAGCTCTCCGCATCGGTGAAGTTTCGCGAGTCCCGCGGCCGCTACGTCACAGGTAGGTGCGCCTTGCTGTAGCTCAGTGAGTCAATCTGCGGCACGTAGCCAGCCGATCTTCAGCATCTCTGAAACTCGAGACCCCGTCATGTCCTCTGGTTCAAGAAGCAGACAAAATGGCGGCACCACTGCATGCCTGAGCCCTTAAGCTCGATTTTTTAAACCCTAATAGCTACGCTTCTGATATACGAGGGTCACTCCAAAAGAAATGCACACTATTTTTTTAAATCCATCTTTTATTCGACATGTTTGAAAGTTTTACAGTGTGTAGATACATCCTTTAGGAACAATGTTTTCATTTCTCCACATAATTTCCATCCCTCTCAACTGCCTTACGCCATCTTGGAACCAGCGCTTGTATACCCGCATGGTAAAATTCTGGACCGACCTGTTGGAGCCATTGTTTGGCAGCGTGCACAAGGGAGTCATCATCTTCAAACCTTGTTACACGAAGAGAGTCTTTCAGTTTACCAAAGAGATGATAGTCACATGGTGTCAGGTCAGGACTGTAAGGCGGGTGTTTCAGTGTTGTCCATCCGAGTTTTGTGATCGCTTCCATGGCATTTTGACTGACATGTGGCTGTGCATTGTCGTGCAACAGCAAAACATCCTGCTTTCGGCGATGTTGTCGAACACGTCTCAGTCGAGCTTGAAGTTTCTTCAGTGTTGTCACTTATGCATCAGAATTTATGGTGGTTCCACTTGGCATGATGTCCACAAGCAAGAGTCCTCCGGAATCGAAAAACACCATAGCCATAACTTTTCCAGTAGAAGGTGTGGTTTTGAATTTTTTTTTCTTGGGTGAATTTGCGTGATGCCACTTCATTCCTTGCCTCTTCGTCTCTGGTGAAAAATGAGAGAGCCATGTTTCATCACCTGTCACAATTCTTCCGAGAAATTCATTTCCACCATTCTCGTACTATTCCAGAAGTTCGCTGCATACCGTTTTTCTTGTTTCTTTGTGAGCCACTGTCGATATCCTGGGAACCCACCTGGCACAAACCTTTTTTAACGCCAACACTTTCAGTATTCTGCAAACTTCCTTCCCCTATCCCAACGTAGCGTGACAATTCGTTCACTGTGATGCGTCTGTCAGCAGTCACCAATTCGTTAACTCTCTGCACATTGTCTGGAGTGTGTGCAGTACGAGGCCTACCGCTGCGAGGACGATCCTCAATATTGCCGTGCCCGCTTTCATCACGTAACCTGCCTGCCCACCGACTAACTGTACTGCGGTCGACAGCAGCGTCTCCATACACCTTTTTCAACCTCTTGTGGATGTTTCCCACTGTCTCGTTTTCAGAGCACAGGAATTCTATGACAGCACGTTGCTTCTGACGAACGTCAAATGTAGCAGCCATCTTGAAGACATGCTGTGACGGCGCCACTCACGGGAACAGGTTGAACTAAGTTCGAAAACAAGCGGGAAGGTTGTATCTACACACTGTATAACTTTGACACATGCAGAATGAAAACTGTTTTTTTTTTTTTACAAAAATAGTGTGCATTTCTTTTGGAGTGACCCTCGTAATACTACTGGAGGGGAACGGGAGGCTATGCTTCATATCACTTGTTCTGTCAGCTTTTCCTACCTCGAGCACTGGTTGCGTTAGCTGCTCCATGTGCCCGACAGCTCAACGGTGTCGCAAACTCCCGTCTGCCCGGAGCGTTTTGTCATAATGTCACCAGTACTGGCCAGTGATTTACTTGATTAGCACATCGGTCGGGCTGTCCTCTACTGCCTGGCCGCTGTAGGAATAAAACTTTAAAACTTCACAATCCGCACACCAAACTTTTTGGGGGCGCAGCAATAGTGTCTCAACTACAAGCTGGTTACTATTACACTCTCGTAATTATCATACGATCATCGAACGAGGTCCATAATGGCTAACGTTCATTTGTACAAGCCTTGTATAACTTGATTAGATGCACGATTTTTGGGTAAGCGTCACCTAATGGATTAGTGTCTTATTATTTTTCAAAGTCACATTGCGATATGAAATTGCTTATGTGGTCACCATTTGTTTTTCGGTGAGATGACAAAAGTCATGTGATAGCGAAATGCATATGTACAGATGGCGATAGTGTCACGTACACAAGGTATAAAAGGGCAGTGCATTAGCGGAGCTTTCATTTGTATTCAGGTCATTCATGTGAAAAGGTTTCCGACGTGATTTTGGACGCACGATGGGAATTAATAGACTTTGAACGCTCAATGGTAGTTGGAGATAGACGCATGGGACACTCCATTTCGGGAATCGTTAGCAAATTCAGCATTCCGAGATCCACAAAGTTAAGAGTGTGCCGAGAATGCCAAATTTCAGGCATTATCTCTCACCATTGACAACGCTGAGGCCGATGGCCTTCACTTAATGACTGAGAGCAGTGGCGTTTGCGTAAAGTTGTCAGTGATAACAGACGTGAAATAATCGCAGAAATCAACGTGGGAATTAAGACGTACATGACAGTGCGGCCAAATTAGGCGGTAGTGGGCTACGATTGATGCGCGTGCCTAAACTTATCACACGACATTGCCTGCAGCGCCTCTTCTGGGCTCTTGACCATATCAGTTAGATTCCAGATGATTGGAAAACCGTGGTGCGATCAGATGAGTCCCGATTTCAGTTGATAAGAGCTGATGGTAGTGTTCAAGTGTGGCGCAGACCCCACGAAGCCATGAACCGGCCGGCCGGAGTGGCCGAGCGGTTCTAGGCGCTACAGTCTGGAACCGCGTGACCGCTACGGTCGCAGGTTCCAATCCTGCTTCGGGCATGGATGTCCTTAGGTTAGTTAGGTTTAAGTAGTTCTAAGTTCTAGGGGACTGATGACCTTAGAAGTTAAGTCCCATAGTGCTCAGAGCCATTTGAACCAAGCCATGAACCCAAGTTGTCAACAAGGCACTGTGCAAGCTGGTGGTGGCTCTGTAAAGGTGTGGGCTGCGCTTACATGGAACGGACTGGGTACTCTGGACCTACTGAGCCAATCATTAACAGGAAATGGTTATTTTCGGCATTGGTGGACTTTATATTCCCAAACAACGATGGTATTTTTAAGAATGACAATACGCCATGTCACCGGCCGACACAGTTGTTCACGACTGGCTTGAACAACATTCTGAACAATCCGAGCGAATGGTTCGGCCACCCAGATCGCCCGACACCAGTCACATCGAAAATTTGTTAGATAAAACCAGGAGATTAGTGCACAAAATCCTGCACCAGCATTCCTGGACGGCTGTAGAGGCAGCATGGCTCAATATTTCTGCAGGGGACTTCCAACGACTTGTTGAATCCATGCCACGTCTAGTTGGTACACTACGCCGGAAAAATGGAGTTCCGGCACGATATTAGGAGATATCCCACGACTTTTGTCACCTCAATGGATATCACTGCATAGTTTCACTAAATCAGGGTTCAGAGTTCCCACTTGCATTGGTAGTCCACCATCCTAAAACAGTAGCCAGCTTGCACTATACAGAACCGCGTTTGATCACATTGCGTTCGTGGACCACAGAAGTTTTACCGCCTCTCTCTATTCGTGCAGATATCCGTTTCTGAAACGAACGAGAGCAGTGTGAAATTGCGTTTGCATGAAACTGTTTGTGAATTCTACGCTGTGTATTTCTCTTGTTCTGAACGTGGTGCGCATTAAAATGTTCCTGCCTAATTATTCTGTCATTAGTGTGTTTCCGGTCAGTGAATACATTTGCTGCTGCTGTCATACACTTCCAAAAGGTCAGCAGTAAAGTGATCCCTGAACCGGAAAATTAATCGAATAACATCGTTGCACGATTTTATACTTCCATCGTTCGAATGACCTTTTCATCTCTGTACAGTAGTAAAGTTCTTATTATTTTCCCGCTCAGCTTTGAGGAGTTAATATTGGCAGAATGTTCACGCACAGCAAGTCTTCTGATCCAGACTGTATATTAATCAGGTTCCTTTCAGAGTATGCTGATGCAATAGCTCTACACTTAACAATCACATACAACCGTTCACTCCACGGAAGATTCGTATGCAGAGACTGGAAATTTGCACAGGTCACACCAATATTCAAGAAAGGTACTAGGAGCAATCCACTAATTTACAGGCCCTTATCATTAACGTCCATTATGCAGCAGAATTTTGGAACATATACTATGTTCGAACCTTACGAAGTACCTCGAAGATAACGGTCTATTGACACACAGTCAACACGGATTTAGAAAATAACGTTCTTGTAAAACACAACTAGCTCTTTACTCTCACGAAGTATTGAATGCTGTTGACAAGGGATTTCAAATGGATTCCGTATTTCTGGATTTCCAGAAGGCTTTTGACACTATACCATACAAGCGGCTTGTAGTGAAACTACGTGCTTACGGAATATCGTCTCAGTTATGTGACTGGTTTCGTGATTTCCTGTGAGAGAGGTCACAGTACATAGTAACTGACGGAAGGTCATCAAGTAAAACGGAAGTGATTTCTGGCGTCCCCAAAGTTGTGTTGTGGACCTACGTTAAATTTCCTACAAAAAGGTCCTGTTCATTTTTTCTGTTCGACTAATAGTTTGCACGTAGTAAACGAAAGAACATGAAAATCTCGCGCTTGGTTTTTGAAGGCCAGATATAGCACTGCGAGATCGACAGAGGCAGCTGAACCATCCTCTATACAAACAGGACCGCTTTATTTATATAAAGGGTAATTCAGCTAAGCTGGATTCAACGGCGGTTCACTCTTCAAAATCTAGTTAGAAATTAAAATACTCGTAATTCAGAATTTTTCTGTTTCGAATACGTGACCGATTGCTGTCTTATGTGGAAGTTCGTGACTTCATACTGCTGTACGGCTTCCCCCTTAGGAGGTTCGAGTCCCCCCTCGGGCATGGGTGTCTGTGTTGTCCTTAACGTAAGTTAGTTTAAGTTAGACTAAGTAATATGTAAACCTAGAGACCGATGACCTCAGCAGTTTGATCCCATAGGAACTTACCATAAATTTCCAATTTCCATACTGATATAAGGAAATACGCCACGTCGGATATGGAGGACACCGAGTACTGCACCTCCATGACACCGGTGAAAGCAGGACACAGACGATGTATATCTTTCATTCTGTTTTGTGTCGTTAATGTGTATCGAATGCTGGTTATTTTCAAAAAATAAAATAAAAATAAAACTCTTTCACAAACCAAGAGAAACTAGATACCTGGCTTCTTTACGGATAAGGCAGAAGGGAACGCAAAGACAATAGTTGAGTTGTGCGCACGAAAGATATCCCGACAGACGGTAGCTAACAACAAAGAAAATTCAGCGAATGTGTAAAAAATTGTTATTGGGAGGCCACTGGAATACTACGCAGAAGGTAAGGAGAAAGCCTGAAACGAGCTGCGTGAATGAAATACGGTAAATGGAAAGGCCGTGTGGCTAGGGCCTCCCGTCGGGTAGAACGTTCGCCTGATGCAAGTCTTTCGAGTTGACGCCACTTCGGCGACTTGCGTGTCGATGGGGATGAAAGGATGATGATAAGGACAACACCCAGTCCCTGAGCGGAGAAAATCTTCGACCCAGCCGGGAATCGAGCCCGGGACGTTAGGCATGACATTCCGTCGCGCTGACCAGTCAGCTACCAGGGGCGGACAATGAAATACGGTATCCAACAACAAAGACAATTCAGTGAATGTGCCAAAAATTGTATTGGGAGGCGACAGGAATACTACGCAGAAGGTAAGGAGAAAGCCGGAAACGAGCTGCGTGAATGGAATACGGGAGGCGTTTAATAAGTAACGTAATAATTTTTTTCTCGGCCAGTTTCGGTTAAAAATGCAGAATTTGTTGTGCGACATTGTGGAATATTCTCGCATCGGCCCCTATAGTCGGCCCCTATGGTTTCATGAAGTTACGATAGGTGGTGGCGCTATAAGGAACCTTCAAAATGGCGCCTGTAAGGGGCGTGCATTCAGGGCAAAGAGTTGCCATTGAGTTTCTTTTGGAGGAAAACTAGACCATGTCAGACGTGCATAGAGGCTGGCAGCTAACAAAGGCACGGCGAGTCGTTGGGCGGCGCGTCTGTCCTCATCGCAACAAGGTCGCGCAAGTATGAATGATCTTCAGCGTGCCGGCCGACCGCACACAGCTGCAACTCCTGCGGTGTTGGAACGTGCAGATTCTCTCCTTCGAGGTGATCGAGGGATCACAAACAAACGCATCGCTGCTCAACTGGACGTCTCTGTTGGTAGTGCTGACACGCTCGTCCACCATTTGGGGTGCTCAAAGGTGCGTACCAAATGGTTCAAATGGCTCTGAGCACTAAAGGACTCAACTGCTGAGGTCATTAGTCCCCTAGAACTTAGAACTACTTAAACCTAGCTAACCTAAGGACATCACAAACGTCCATGCCCGAGGCAGGATTCGAACCTGCGACCGTAGCGGTCTTGCGGTTCCAGACTGCAGCGCCTTTAACCGCACGGCCAGGGTGCGTACCCGCTGGTTCCTCGCCGCCTAACAGAAGAGCATAAAGAGCATAAATGAGCGTTTGGCATCATTGGCCAGGAGGCCCCTTACGGGGCAGGTCCAGCCGCCTAGGTGCAGGTACATTCGACGCCACATTGGGTGACCTGTGCGGCTGATGGGGATAAAATGATGATGAAAACAACACAACACCCAGTCCCTGAGCGAAGAAAATCCCCGAACCAGATGGGAATCGAACCCGGGCCCGTAGGGCGGCAATCCGTCACGCTGACCACATTTTTTTTTTTTTTTTCGTGGCGGACGTCCCCAGACGCCCATTGAAGTTCGTTATTGGTCCATTCACTCAGTTTTTTTATTACAGAGGGCAGCTAACCTCTGACCGGTCACGCTGAGCTACCGTGCCGGCGTCCACTCAGCTATCTTCTTTCTTTTTTTTTCTTTTCTTTTTTTTAAAATCTCATTTTGTTCGCTTTTGTTCGTCGAATCTGCTCGGGATCGACGCCGTAAGACACCCGTTAAAGTTCGTTGTTGATCGATTAACTCAGTTTTTCTTTATTACAAAGGGCAGCTAACAACTCTGACCGAACACGCTGAGCTACCGTGCCAGCATTATCGGGGCGGACATAAAGAGCATAGAAGGACCATCTGTGCAGAGTTGTTTGCGCATTACAAGGCTGATCGTGACAATTTTTTTGTCGAACATCGCTACGGGCGATGAAACGTGGGTTCATCACTTCGAACAGGAAATAAAACGGCTGCAAGTAATTTTTATTCCTTATGAAATACAATTGATATTTTGTAACAATATTATGAAAAGGATAGTTACTACTTACCATATAGCGGAGATGCTGAGTCGCAGATAGGCACAACAAAAAGACTGTCACACAATAAGCTTTCGGCCAACAAGGCCTTTGTCAAAAATAGACAACAGACACACACACACACACACACACACACACACACACACCCTTGAGGCTATTGGCAGAGCCGTCAGGTGGTGTCTGCAGAGTTTTTGCGAAGCCTCAGGCCTTCAAAACAATTTTCCAAGGAACACAACATTTATGGCGGCTCAGAGATGGTCTATGTTGGGACGCAAAGTACTTCTCTTAGTTCAGCCGGAGCCACTGGACGGACATATGGTAACCTTCAGGCCGTCCAGATAATGCGTTTCTCACTTTAGAGCTATACAGAAACTCAAACCCACTGCCTAAAATGCCCATGGGAAAAAAACAAGTTGGGAGCATGTCTCCTCCTCTCTGTGCGGAAATTTGCGAGCCAGGGATTTGTATCTTCATCTGAAAAGAGAAGAATATTGTTAACTTTGATTAGGATTGGCCGAGGAGTAGAGCACACATGTTAGAGGGGAAACACGGAGCTTGTGGAGTCTTGTGATTGGTACAAAACCATTGTGGGGGCCATTGCAGGAGTGTTTTTGTGGAGTTTACTGAGGTTTTATGGAAGGTGAGGAGAGGAAAAAACGGGTCTTCTGATTCAGACTCCGGCCGGGAGAGGATTCCGATCTTGACTGGGGAGCCTGTGATAAGGACTTAGCTGTACCTACAGTTTAGACCTCAGACATCTCGGAGAACTCGTTGTGCCCAGAGCAGTCTGATTCATGACAAGTCTGTCTTGTGGTTTGACCACCTTGCGTGCACTGCCGTATAAGTGAGTCAAATTGGTCCATGGTATAATTGGCGAATTGAAGTGTCACACGTTGAAATCTATCGATATTTGATGGCTCCATTAGAGAGTAAGTGCGATCCGTCTAACAGATCGCTAGCCGCGACTTCGCATATTCCTTGCCCACTATAGAGAATTCCAGGAGCCGCACATCGCTGCTCTGCTGACATTTGAACCACAGCCGTCACCGGAGACAGCAACACGCATCGAGGAAAGGGGCACTGTTCTGCTTCTCCGACTTGTTAGAGGATCACAGTCTCGCTACTTGTCCTCAGCTGCACCAAAATAGTATAACTTTTGTTTAGAATAGAATCAATCAAAGTAATTTCAGATTGCGTTATCCATGTTTTGAGCCAGAGTAAATAGTTCAATCAGACAAACTTTAGTCTTTGCCCACCAGCCGCCGCCCAGGGAAATGTTACCTGCTTGTGGCATATTTTTAATGCCATCAGTTCATGTTTATTTGTCACCACGCTTACTAATTTTTTTTGTCCTATTTTAATCAATAAACTAGTGCCATAACTTTTATAAGAAAAATCAGTGCTGTGTTGATATAGTCACCCACGAACAGTTGACTAAAATAATGACAGGGCCCCAACTTCTTTAATATTGTTTCAACATTCAAGTTCATTCAGACTCTGATAAATGTGAGAACCTCTAACGCAGGGTATCAACAACAAACACAGTCAAAGGGCAAAAGCAATTAAGCAGATGCATAGGCCAGGTAGTCAGGTGGAAGGCTTAACTGATTGCTGTCGGTGTAAACTCAGCGTCGCTTGACGTCTTCCAAAACCCACCACAAGTTCAGTGTAGTCTTGCAACGTGGGCTCACACTGCCAAGTTCCATGTCAATCCGATAGAACTTTTTAATCATTGAAGCAAAATCAGCTGCCGTCTCAAACAGTGAATTTTCTTTTCGTATCATTCTCTCCTTTTGGGTGCTTCCACTGATTGCCAGGCATTGTGTTATTGTTGTTGGCAACTAGTGACGATGTCTCCTGGAGCAACAGCAGTGCTCACTTTCCTGTAACGTGCCAAAGGCATAATCTGAGGCGTTAAATGAATTATTAAATGGGTCCTCAGTGCAGTTGGTGTATGTGAATGTTGTCAGTGTTTTACGTGTTATCATCTTTCCTGTTGCATCCAGATGCGTGAGCGCAGCTGGCACATTCAAACAGATTTACTAATGAACAGGCGTTCGCCGACGTCGCGTTGTCTGTTATTAGGTTTGAGTTTGCCATAGGCGGTTAGATTCCCCTAACGGAAAAGTTTTTGTGGCTCCTTATGTTGCCAACTATGACTGTGGTCATAATTCCGCAGTTTGAGAATGACGAGATTATTCCAATATATCAAGTTCCTGTACAGTTGCTTAGTTGCTGAATACTGTCACGTGATGCTAGAGGCAGAGTTCACTGTGAATGTCGCTAATTCACGTGTATCGGGGAGCACTGCTTATGATTCGTAGAGCCTTATTGTGAATGCCCTCCAGACGACGCAGCTGTGTTCCAGCTTCGTATCACTTGGTTCAAATGGCTCTGAGAACTATGGGACTCAACTGCTGTGGTTATCAGTCCCCTAGAACTTAGAACTACTTAAACCTAACTAACCTAAGGACATCACACACATCCATGCCCGAGGCAGGATTCGAACCTGCGACCGTAGCAGTCGCACGGTTCCGGACTGCGCGCCTAGAACCGCGAGACCACCGCGGCCGGCTCGTATCACTTGACTAGAGCTGCGTATGTCAAAGCTCTAATGCGTGCTTTGCATGGCAGAGTTGGTTTACTCAAAACCATTCCATCCTGCTTAGTAACAAACTTTTAATGCAATCTTTAACGAATTACAGCTTTACAGAAAGTTCAATATTGACAAACATGTTAGAATGCACACTGCGCAACACAATTAAATTATCACTATTTGGAAACTTTTCAATTGCCTCTTATTGCGACGCATAATATTAAAATTTGGTTCAAATGTGCGTATAACATTCTTCTATAATACGATATTGCAGTGTCTGTATTATTCTGATTAAGATGCAGAGTTCCTTTGGACATGCATTCATGCAAAGGGTAACTTTGGTTAATTGTGTACCATGTTTACCTCCCACGTTGCTCAGTGTGACGATCATCTGCATCCATGACAGCCTGCAACCCCATTAGAGATACCATTTCACAATTGTACATCACCTTTCGAACAATGAACCATGGAAGGTACAAAACGTACACATTGAGTCTATTTTCGTATCGTGGAATACCACTCCTTACTTCAATCTGTCAGGTAATATTTTACATGACAGAGTCACCCTTCAGCAACACCACTATAGAACTACACACAACGGAGATTCGACTTTATCTAATTAAAATATATACCGTTCAATGGTTTATTCGTTATTTCTCTTCTGATTGTCCTTAAAAATGTTTCCACAAAGTTTCATTTTCCTACTGTCACTCATTTTTCATATAGAGAAAGTTTAATTATATCCACACTTTAGAGCATGGTGCTTGAGCACATGTAAGGGTTAAATCAAAGAATAGAGGAGTGGAAAATGACTTCACACGAATCGCAAATTAAGTGAGTACTGAATAAGCTTGCATATTTTATGCAGAAAAAGAATACAAAGTATCATATCTTGCGTACAAATGCCCTTCAACGGACCACGTGATTTTACGTGACCACACAGAGAATAAGTAAATAAGTAATAAGTCCTATATTCATGTTCAGGCCCATAATATTTTTTAAAGAGTGAAAAATTAAAGGAATAAACAACTTGTACACTTGGATGTATGAATATAAAATGGATATTGATTCCCACATGCCTCAATAACATTGAAACGCCAGGCACGTGAAATCCAACTACCTTGTGTGAGTAAATCTGAGAAACCACATAACGTCTAATTACCAGTAAGCAAAGCCTGTCCAAGCATGCAGCTATCTAATCCTAATCATGGACGTTTCAATAACACACCAAATTGTGCAGCATGTCCCAGAAGTGAAACCAGAGCGTATTCATGGCAACAGGTGGAAGTGGAGAGTGTGTCCCCTTACAACCATGCGGGATCTTGCTAACTGAGTCTCTGCACCAATCTAAACGCCGGCCGGAGTGGCCGAGCGGTTCTAGGCGCTTCAGTCTGGAGCCGCGCGACCGCTACGGTCGCAGGTTCGAATCCTGCTTCGGGCGTGGATGTGTGTGATGTCCTTAGGTTAGTTAGGTTTAAGTAGTTCTAAGTTGTAGGGGACTGATAACCTAAGATGTTAAGTCCCACAGTGCTCAGAGCCATTTGATCTAATCGAAACCAATGAATGGATAATTACAAAGTTTAAGTGACTTGCTTAACACATGCCTTTGAGTTTCTTAGCCAGCAATGAAAATATTCTAGCAGACGGAAGAGTGACTATATGTCCTGTGAAATATGCAAGTGCTTGTTTGATGCACTTATAAATACATTCTATCAAAAATATTATGATATGACTGTCACATACTGCTACGCAATGTTGTTTCATTTTCTGTCACTATTTTCGGTTATTGTATTGAGTGCATTGGACATGTGTGCCTGGGAGGCGTATAGTGCGTTTTTCTCGCTAAGGAGGAGCGCTCCCGGTGTGGTCTCAGTCCTGTTTGCTGGCAAATGGCGTACACTGAGTCTCATTAGGAGGGGCGAGCATCTCTCCGATGATGGTCGGTCTTCGCAGAAGTTGTGCTGTGACCTGCTCCGTGCTTCTGTTGGCAATGCTGGAGCCTGCCATCGCTCAGTGCAGCGGATGCCGTGCGGCCACTGCTGTCCCGAGCATGACATTTTTGAATTTTCTGCACATACATCAGAGGACAGGATTCTGTGGCTACAGTAGACCAGTGTGGGAAAGCTCTTTGGTTTCGGTCCAAAAATCTGGAGCATCCAATCGAATGAGTCAACCCCACACTGTGCTGGGCATGAAGGGGCTCACCAATCGAGGAGACACTGTCCCAGAGGAGTGCCAACCTCGCGTTTGTTAATGCATACATGGATACCAAGATTGCGAAGTTGTTTTGTAAAATATGCGTTATTCTCGTTCGTCACATTAGCTACAACACTGAGTTGTCTCCTCAATGGAAAGTTTCTTCAGTAAGGGGTTTGAAGAAGATTCTGAGCCATTCGTCTCCAGGCCGTTGTCTGGCGCTGATTTTTGGGGCAATGTGTCACAATTGTGGTAGTGCGATCCGTACTCTGAGCAGCTCGCTACTTATTTATTTTGCCACGCAACTTCCGTTGCTTATTTGATTACAACTTATGGCCTCCTTTTGTCTCGTTAACATCTCATTCACGAGCCGCACAGATGTGGAGATCTCATTGTATATTGTCTGTACAGTCTTCCACATAATTTGCCATCTTCCCACAGTGTTAGCGTCATTTTGTAATTTCGTTTGAGCTTTTAAGGAACTTCACTCTGTCCTAAATTTACGTAAATTATGTCAATCACTAAGATCACTTAAATATCTGTTACTCTCAGTCTTGACTTAGACTCCCAGGTTAGGCGACCCACAAATGTAAATGTGGTATGACTAGGGTCTCCCGTAGGGAGACGTGAGCGTCGATGGGGATGATGATTAGGAAGACACAACACCCAGTCCCTGAGCGGAGAAAATTTCCGGCCCGACCGGGGATCGAACCCGGGATATTAGGATTGACATTTTGTCGTGCTGACCACTCAGCTACCGGGGGCGGACGACCCACAAATAACAAATACAATCTATTGCATTTCAAAGCAGGCCCCTGTGGTCTACGAATAGCGTGTTTGATTAGTGATCAAAACGTCCTCGGTCTCCAGATCGAACTCCACCATTACTTCAATTTTGAATAAAAGTCATCAGCAATGGCAGCCGAATATTTCCGGCATAAGCTGTCGTCGTTATTCAGCCAAAGCCTTGCCAGGGAGTTTGAAAGAGCGGACAGAAGTTCAGGGCATTTTCTTGACCTTGGGGAGGGAAACTGTCCCAAAAGGTGGAAGAACCAGCAACGATCAACGGCATGAGGATTCAGAGGGCAATGGAAACAACTGCGTGAAAGTTACAAATGTGGATCCACAGGAAATGAGGCCTCTAGCTGAAAAGTGTGTCTTTATGACCTTTCCGTGGGCAAAAAATTCCAGATTAGTTCAACATTCGAATTTCTGGGAACGGACTGCCAAGGAAGAGGTCACCATGAGAAAAAGATTGAATTACCAACGAAAGGATAATATTCTGCGAATTGGGCCATGAAATGTCAGACGTCTGAACGTCACGGGGAAGCTAGAAAATATCAAAAGGGAAGTGCTAAGGCTCAGTCAAGTTCGAGAATTATCGCAAAATCAGCTTAACAGCTCATGCATCCAAGTTGCTGACAAGAATTATATACAGAAGAATGGAAAAGAAAATTGAGGACCTATTAGACGACCACCCGTCTGGCTTTAGGAAAGGTAGAGGCGCCAGAGAAACAGTTCTGAGGTTGCCGTTGATAATCCAAGTAAGACTGAAGAAAAATGAAGACACTTTCATAGAATTTGTTGACCTGGAAAAAGCGTTCGAAATTCTGAGCAAAATATTAATATGCTCTAGGGAAAGGCGGGTAATATACAGTATGTACAAGAACCAAGAGGGAACAATAAGACTGGAACACCAAGAGCAAAGTGCTCGATTAAAAGGGGTATAAGACAGGGATGTTGTCTTTCGTCTCTGCCTTTAAATCTATACATTGAAGAAGCAATGACGGAAATAAAAGACAGGTTCAAAAGCGGGATTAAAATGCAAGGTGAAAGGATATCAATGTAAGATTCGCCGATGAAACAGCTATCCTCAGTGAAAATAAAAGAGAATGACAGGAACTGTTGAAGGAAACGAACAGCGTATCGAATACAGAATATGGATTGGGAGTAAATCGAAGAAAGACGAAAGTAATGAGAAGTAACATTAATGGGAACAGCGAGAAACTTGACATCAGAATTGGGACTCACGAAGCAGACGAAGTTAAGGAATTCTGCTACCTAGGCAGAAAAATAGCAAATGACGTACGGACCAAGGAGCACTCGAAAAGCGCTCTGATAGAAAGGGGATTCCTGGTCAAGAGAAGTGTACTAGTATGAAACGTAAGCCTTAATTTGAGAAAGAAATTTCTCAAAATGTACGTTTGGAGCACAGCATTGTAAGGAAGTAAAACATGGACTGTGGAAAAAACAGAACAAAAGACAGTCGAAGCGTTAGAGATGTGGTGCTACAGAAGAATGGTGACAACTGGTTGGACCGATAAGGTAAAGAATGAAAAGGTTCTGCAGAGAATTGGCGAGAAAAGGAATATGAGGAAAACACTGTCAAGAAGAAAGGACAGCATGATAGGACATCTGTTAAGACAGCAGGGAACAGCTTCCATGGTAGTAGAGGGGACTGTGAAAGTTAAAAACTATAGAGGAAGACAGAGATTGGAATATATCCAGCAAATAACTGAATTGGTTAAAACCATAACGGTATAAGTGACATTTCTTGCAAAACTGAGTTAAGTATACTTTCGAGCACGAAACAAGGGATACTTGTCAGTGGCACAAAGATTCAAGTGCCTTCTGTTAACGTCTGCCATCTGTCGGCATGTGTTATAATTACATTTATCGAATCACAATCGATAGGCAGTGTCAGGACGGTACAAGCAACAACATGGCGGACTCTCCAAAGAATCGCGATTTAGGCTCTCAATTACTGACAATATCTCGATCAGAAATGAGTAGTTCTACCTTTCAAGGTATTCAATGTTGTTCAGAAACGACTGATGAAGATTTATCAGATGATGATTCAGTCGCAAACGACGATTATGATCCTGTTCGAAGTAACTAGTCCGCGGTGAGTGGCCGCGCGGTTAGAGGCGCCATGTCGCTAATTGCGCGGCCCCTCCCGGCGGAGGTTCGAGTCCTCCCTCGGGCATGGGTGTGTGTGTTGTTCTTCGCGTAAGTTATTTTAAATAGTGTGTAAGTCTAGGGACCGATGACCTCAGCAGTTTGGTCTCTTACACACATCTGAACATTTTTGAAGGTAACTAAAGTTCAAGCATTTTGTGTAACATTTTAGTGACTATGTAAGGTTTTGTTTTGAAATTTTCAATGAATTTAGCGGCAGTAGAAATGTCTTAAACTATTTTTTAGTATAAAAGCACACAGCAACTAGCACAGCAACTTCTCATTACTGTCAATAACAATTATGTTTCACGTGAAAAATACTGTCACGAAAATATTGTCACTTGTACCGGTATTTCACTGAAATACTTAACATCTTTGTGGTACGTTAGCATTCCTTTGGCACAATTACATTAATCTAAACGACGAGACTGTTTTGGGAATCTTATGCATGAATCTGATTTTTATATAGATATTTGCTTTATGTCGATGCTTTAGTGGTATATTTCCTTTGCTATCCAGATGCATCATCTTCCGACGAAAACGAAGATCATAGCAAGCCAGAAAACAAATCCTAGCAATAAAAAAATTTATAACACAGTAGAAAACTGGTGCGTAGAAGCCCCTCATGGAAAAACGCAAGAAAACATTGTTTCAAAAAAGAGAAAAAGGAACATGGACTCATGGAAAGTGAATAAAAGAAAACTCCTAAGAAACCTGGGCAAGAATATAATTTACAACAGGAAAAATTCTACATGCGAGAGTCATCTAGCCATTTCAACATATCTGCAAAATGAATGCAAGACTTTCACAGAAGAAAGGCGAAGAACTATCCATGAAGGGTTTTGGAAAACTGGTTCTTGTCAACAACAAACGTTCTTCATAGTAAAATGTATTTCAACTGCCAAACCAAGATGTCGAAAACAAAACTGTAAGAGATCAAAAACACAAAGTACTGTTATTATCGTGGATGATAATCGAGTGCGTAAGTAGTTCTTCCTGAAGACATTAACTATAAGCAATCGCCGGTTTACCACAGCTGCATTATTCAAACCAAGAGTGTAAGGCTTATCTCTGATTGATCAACGTGGTGAACATGCTCCTGGAAACAAAGTACCAGAAAATCGCCTCAGTACAGTAAGGAACCACATAAAAAGCTTTCCTTATTACACTATTCCCGTAAACATAATCCACACAGGAAATACCTTTCACCAGAGTTATCTGTCTCAAGAATGTATATGCTTTGTACTAAGAAGTGTGAGGAAGAAAACATTTTGCCAGTGAAGGCCTGAATTTACTGTAAAGTGTTCTATTCAGAATTTAAGCTATAATTTTATAAGTTAAAGAGTGACACCTGCAATACTTGTGACCGATTAGAAAATTTTATCAAAGCAGACGTAAATATCAGTAAAATTAACAATCTAAAGCTGGAGAAAGAGCTTCATCTAAGGAAAGTTGAGCAAGCAAGAGCCGCTAAGAGGGAAGATATACAGAAGTCAAAAGAAGGCTCAACACATGTACTTACTTTCGTGCCGGCCGGGGTGGCCGAGCGGTTCTATGCGCTACAGTCTGGAGCCGCGCGACCGCTACGGTAGCAGGTTCGAATCCTGCCTCGGGCATGGATGTGTGTGATGTCCTTAGGTTAGATAGGTTTAAGTAGTTCTAAGTCCTAGGGGACTGATGACCTCAGAAGTTAAGTCCCATAGTGCTCAGAGCCATTTTGAACTTCCTTTCGTTCTTGAAAAAACATTGCCAACTCCAATGCTAACAACCAATGCTATTTACTACAAGAGACAGCTTTGGACATTTAATATTGGAATACATGACGCTGAACAGATCCTGCTTTCATGTATATGTGGTCTGAAAATACTGCCTGACGTGGGCCTTCAGAAACTGGTTTTTGCTTGCTGAAGTATGTAAAATCATTTCCATTTGATATTAAACATGTTATTGCCTGCAATGATAGTTACCGGAGACAAAACAGAAATCAAATAATCGCCCGATTTTGGCTCTATATTGTTGCTCAAGCTTCTATTGAAATTGTTGATCATAAGTCCCTCATGCTTGGACATAGTTACCTCGAAAATGATGCTGATTTTTCTCACATTGAGAGGAAGAAAAAGCAAACCCAGTTTATATTTGTGCCACAGGATTGGATGAATCTTATAGAACATGTCAGGGTGACATTTCATGTGAAATAAATGAAGCAAGATGATATCCTATCTGCAGAACCAACTGCAAAACTTCTCATCAACAGAAAAATAGACACCGAGAAGCAAAAGCTTAACTGGTTGAAACTGAGATGGATGCAATACAGAAAATCGGAACCAAAAGGTTTCTTCGTGAAGGAGACACTGAATGAAGACATACAATTTCGAAAAGTAAATCTTGCACGTCCATGTAGGTCTGGAACAATACCTGAACAACTTCCACTACTTCGACATGGGCAAGTATGTTTAAAGTAAGCAAAAATTGATGACTTGACGTCGTTGTTACAGTTTATCCCTCCAGTGTACCACAACTTCTATAACAGTCTAACACCGATTCAGAGCTCACCAGAAAACCAACCAGGACGTCGTGGTCGCCCTTGTGGTCGTCCTCGTGGTCGTGGCAGTGGTCAGCATCATCTTTCACACATTCCACAGTATATTGCACAGCCTGGTGATGAAGGGTGATACCCTGACAACTGTGACAGTGATGAAGTGAATGAAAGCGAGTAAGAGGAAAGAGTTTATTCTTTAAAGGCGCAGTAATACAAGTGACATTTTAAGAAGATATTTTGAAACCATAATGGTACAAGTGAACTTTATGGAAACACCTTCAGATACTTATGATGTATATGTCCCTCAAGTGTAAAACTTTGTATAAATCTTTTGTTTATTTTGTATAACCTGTGACTTTACATAAACACTGAAATGTTAAAGGTCTTTTTCTCACAATATACTCTTTGCTACTTATATCTTTATGATTTCCACCCATTCAACTGAGGACGTAGGTTGCAAATGCTATTCCCAGATGAAAAGGTTGTCATATGAGAGAAATTTATGGCATGCCGCATGACTAAAAAAAAGTGACAGTGTTTTCGTTGGGCACGGGGGCCGAACTCGACTATCATTTATTTAAAAATTGGGAGAGATGAACGAGCTTGCACTGTATGACTATACATTCGTTCATTGACCAAAGAGGGTGGTTTCATTTTCTCCTTTAGCTATAACTTGGCTTTGTGTTATTTCATGATACTGTGGCTCACAATCTTTGAGACAGAGATCACAGCTTTCAATGTCTGTAGCAGACGGCTTTCGAATTATTCGCATCTGAAGGGTAACTTTAAACATACAAGACCAGAACCTATAAAATGACTTTTACCTTAATAATATGAGTATTTATATATGTGTTTGGAGAGAGAGAGAGAGAGAGAGATTGATTTTTTGATTGAGATTTTTACTTTAAGTCGTAACTGGTACCTGAATTTTGGTTGCTGCATCCTTGAATGATCAGCTTCTGCACCAGTTGGTGACGTATGACTATTTGGAGGAAGTTATTGTTCTTTAAGGTTTAAAATACGACTCTGTTAGTTACTTGGCCGTATTGGGGATAGCTTTGAACCCAAAACTTTCGTAGCTTTTCATACCTAAGGGACCACTGTTGTAAGTAAATAAGATCAAACAGCAATCTACTTTTCGTGAGAATAGGAGATTGCTTGGTTCACAAACTTCCTTCAAACTACACGTCCTGCTACATCAAAATTGGTCAGTGGAGTTCACCACCATACTATTGTGGAAGAACATAATCCAGTTACTGTAATTAAGAAATTATGAGAGGTTGTTACTTATTGAATGAAAACTATAGAGAATGCATTTCTTTTCCTGTATTTTAGTGAACTTTGTACACTTACAGTTCTGTCGATTGATAGACGGCGACGACAATGAAGTTCACCTCCTTTTCCAAAAACAATATATTTCTATTCTTCACTTCCACAAAATCTGTATACATAAATGTTTGGCAACTCTTACCCGTACTTTACTCGGTTTTATCACTAAAATATCGATTTTCATTAAATGTAACAATACGTTCTGAGCGACGGCCTAGCAACGCGTCCTCTTTCCTCAAGATACAGATTAACAGTCATCTCTTTTTTTATATAAATCAATTGTCTTTTTTTTAGAGTCCATACTCAAAGACTCACAACTACTATCGTTGCGGGGACTGCGCGGTAAAGAGTTTCTTGGTGTCCAGCTGCGCTTCACTTCACTTCAAGTACTTTTTGAATCACATTTACATTACTGAGCTTCTGAGAATAAAATCAGGCACAAATTAGTTAAAAAATGGGGCAGTGGGGCTCACATAACATTACAAACCCTCTAGGAGAAAAGAAGGAAGCGTGTCCTAGACAGCTGAGTGGCATACAAGAGAGAGCGGCCGGCCTGTAGGATACTCCTCTACGGTCCCTGGTAACAGGTACGTGATCCTCCCCCAAGTCCCTCGTTGGCTACACACAACTACGAGTGTAGTTGTGAAGTTTTAGTTATCAGCTCAAAAAGTGAGAGCTCTTTTGTTTGTTTGCAAGTACATGTCTTCGGGGGGCTTCGCGCTGCATCGCATCACGCCGCTAGAGGCGACAGAACAAGTGACGCAACCCATTTCCACAGTATGAATGGCCTGGAGAGACACACAAAAGTGAATTACATAACTTTACTTTTTTCGGGATGATAATTAACACATTATGACTGTCCCTCGTGCTACACAGCAGATAGATTATTTGTCAGCATTTCAGAGGAACAAATGACTTCAGCAGGGACGACGGTCCTACCTCGGTACGTAGACCGTAGTTTACTGGAAAACTTACATGGTATCAAAGAAAATCTTGAAATTACACTTATAATGGCTAGGCGACATGCACAGAAGTAGGTTGCATTCCATCGCTGTGGTAAAAATATCTGTCTGTACGAGCTCTTCGTGTCCATATTCATTCCTTTTCTCTGTTAGCCCTGTTGTATAACTTAGCAAAGTTAGGTATTCTACTCTCGCTCGAAGTATGGGCCTGGGACTACTTTAGTTAGGCAAAGTCACCAGTCCTTTCTCCCGCATTTGCCGTATTCACGGCTAGCTATTTATGGCTTTATTAACAAATTTAGTATCGGAATGGAATAAAGAGGATAATAGAAAATGAAGAGGTGAGAATTCACTAAAAACAGAGGTCTGGGCTCATGGGATCTGCCGATATATCCACTGGTATACGCTGTAATACTGACTTCGAGGATAAAAGCCCAAACTGATACGGATCTCCTCTGTCTTCTTAATGATTTTATCCACAGTTGCGCAACAATATCTGATCAAATCGATATGGACACCTGTTAGTGAACATTAAAGTGGAGTGCGTACACTTTTTGCTTTTATTATGGCTTGAACTCTGCTGGGGGGACTTTCCATGAGATGTCTGAATTTCTATGGAGGAATGTCAGCCCAATGTCCCTCAGGAGCTATAGCGTCCCCAGTGCTATACCACGAAAAGACTTAAAAATCAGTATTTATAAAGAAGAGACATTTAAAAATTGAATAATATATTTTTATCATGTAGCCGTAAAACAATAATTTCTCTGTCGAGAAATGCAAGGAAATGCAATGCAAAGAAATAATTTATGACAAAATGATCTAAAGAGACGACAAGATACGCTCTTTTGTTAATTTTTTTTAGTCGACTTCACTTCTTCACTTGTCTTGATGTACAGACGGACATCTTGCGAGTGCTGGCAAATGTATGTATATTTGTATGAGTTAAGCATATAATATACTGATTTAATATTATTGTGCACTTTTAATTTGTATGAGGTGATCCCGATTTCATGTCCGCCTTCCTTGAATTAACCTACATTCAAGTAATTTACAGTTCAACAATCGCAGCGGCCGATGCAGCCAACGACGCCATTACGTGGCGATATTAACTTATGAAAAATTAGCGGAAGCGGAAAACTCGCCCGCTATTAACATAATATTAATTTTTCTCCACAGCCGCCCGACGTTGCAGAAAATACTTAGCTTTAAGATTCTTATTTTCAGTACCATAGCCGAGAGCCAGAGCCAGGACTCCGACTACAATACAATGGTTAACGGAGGTAAGAAAAATACTCTCGCGCGTGTGTGGGCCGCAATTTTAATTAATAACTAAAGATCTTTTGCTTTAAAGTGAACTGCCTAGCCGAGGAAATTAATATGAAAGGTTTATTCCAATGTTCAACTTATATGCTCATGGTTTAAGATTCTGCGAGTCTAACATTCATTAACGTAACAAATAATTTGAGATTAATATTGTTAAAAAGGAGAACTTCAGGAAAGCATTTAATCGTAAAATCAAAATTAAATGAAATATCATTTTTATTAAGGCCCACCACATAAGTCGGCAACAATCAAAAAATAATAATAACAGTAATAATATATTAAATTACGACGGCCGACGGACGCGAGAGAGCCCAAACCAGAACTCATCGCAAAGGTTTTCCACTAGGCCCAAGCCGCGACTCTAGGCAGGTTAGTCTATTTCAGGACTGTTTTTCTGCACGAGCATTGCCTCATACAGGCTGCTTTATGACAGTGTGCATTAAACATTTTTAAGCGCAATAAGCAGACCACACTCTAACTAGGAAAACACCCACAGAATTAACATCAGCTCCTCTGTACTTCACTGCTGCTACTACACTGAAGCGCCAAACAAACTGGTGTAGGTATGTGTATTCAAATAAAGAATATGAAAACAGACAGAATACGGCGCTGCGGTCGGTACCACCTATATAAGAAAACTAGTGCCTGGCGCAGTTGTTAGGTCGGTTACTGCTGCCACAATGGCAAGTTATCAAGATTTAAGTGAGTGTGAACTTTGTGTTACAGTCGCCGCACGAGCGATGGGACACAGGATATTCGAGGCAGCGAGGAAGTGGGGATTTTTCCGTACGACCATTTCACGAGTGTACCGTTAATATCAGGAATCCGGTAAAACATTAGATCTCCGACATCGCTGCAACCAGAAAAAGATCCTGCAACAACGGGACCAACGACGACAGAAGAGAATCGTTCAACTTGACAGAAGTGCAACCCTTCCTCAAATTGCTGCATATTTCAATGCTGGGCCATCGAAAAGTGTCAGCGTGTGAACCATTCAACGTAACATCATCGATATGGGCTTTCGGGGCCGATGGACCCCTCGTGTATCCTTTATGACTGACGACACAAAGCTTTGCACCACGCCTGGGATTGTCAACATCGACATTGGAGTGTTGATGACTGGCAACACGTTGCTTGGTCGGCCGAGTCTCGTTTCAAATTGTATCGAGAGGATGGACGTGTAGGGGGTATGGGGATAACCTCATGAATCCATGGACCCTGCATGTCAGCAGGTAACTGTGTAAACTGGTGGAGACTCTATGATGGTGTGGGGCATGTGCATTTGGGACCCCTGATACGTCTAGATACGACTCTGGCAGGTGACATATGCGTAAGCATCCGGTGTGATCACCTGCATCTATTCATGTCCATTGTGCATTCCGATGGACTTGGGAAATTCCAGCAGGACAATGCGAAATCACGCAGGTCCATAATTGCTAGAGAGTGGCTTCAGGAACACTCATCTGAGTTTAAACACTCCCACTCCTCACCAAACTCCCCAGACACGAACATTATTGAGCATATCTGGGATGCCTTGCAGCATGCTGTTCAGAAGAGATCTCCACCTCTCGTACTCTTACCTATTTATGGACAGCCCTGCAGGATTCATGGTGTCAGTTCCCTCTAGCACTACTTCAGACATTAGTCGATCCCATGCCACGTCGTGTTGCGGCATTTCTGCGTACTCTCTGGAGCCTTATACGCTATTAGGCAGGTTGACAGATTCATTGGCTCTTCAGTGTATGATGGCACGTAACGTTTCCCAGGTATTCCCCAAAAATAAAACCCTTTCGTCGGATTGACACAGGGTACAGCGTGACTCATAACTCGGTTCCAGTCATCTACTGTCCAGTGGCATCGCTGTTTAGGCACCTCAAGCGTCGTTTGGTACTGATTACAGAAACGTGTGGCTTATGAGGAAGTGCTGGATCATTGTATCCCACTCATTTTAACTTCCTACGCACAGTCACTGCGTTAGCTTAACTGCTGGTAGCACTATGGAACCCACGAGTGATTCCTTCTGCTGGTTTCATGCGACTTTTACAACCACCTTCCGCAGTGCTCGACCGTCCCTGTCCGTCAATACGTGAGCTCTGTCTGGTCTCGGTTTGGCTGTGGTTGTTCCTTCGCGTTCGCCCTTAGCAATCGCATCAGGAACCCATGCCTTGGGCGAAAGGGCTGAAAGGCCCCTGATAGATCTCTTGCTCATGTGACCTACAGTGACTAGTCCACGTTCGAAGTCGATGAGCTGTTCTGGCCGACCAATTTTGCTGTTACTGTTTCTCTACTAACTACACAGTACTCTGCGGCTCCTTTTATGCTGACTAGTCCGTCTCTCGTGACGTCTACTGGTCAGTTTCAAATTATATAGGGGTGCTCGGATACTTTTGATCAGACACTGCACGGTCTGCTTCCATCGTAGTAGCAGTTGAATCATTCATGTCCATTACTGTCAGCTAACAGAGAGCGAGTTGAAGGTTGTTCCAGGACACTCTATCCATTGAAATCTGCGCTTAACAGTCGGTTTGTTTATCAGTTAAGAGAAAAATTACGTTCGGTATGAAATTAGTGATGCTGTCAATGTTTTTCTTGAAGACTTCATGCTCAGCGTTTTCGCTCATAGTCTATGGAATGTGAATTACGAGGTCCGACTTCAGGTGACAAAAATTGAGGCCAGGCGCAAGCCTACCGTCAGAGTTCCAGCGTAACGAACGGGCTAAAGTACTGTAAATCGTTCTAATATTTTGCTATATTTCCACCAATATGAATTAAAATACTTGTGGAAGAAGATAAGGGACTTTGGACGCAGATACTTTTGCTTATCCGCTTAGACCTCGAACTACACTCATGCTCATAAATTATGGATAATGCTGATACATGGTGAAACAACACTCTGGTCGGCGGTTTGCGGGTTTAAATCACCTCGAGGTATGGCCATGTGGTGCATTTGATCTGCGGTCGTCGTACGGTGGTGCTGGCACCAGTCTACATACGCAGAGGTATGTTGGTGCATGTCAGAGTACGGTGCAGCTAGTAAGTGTGCAGACGTTTTCAGACGTGCTAATGGCGACTGTGTGTTAAAAATGGCTCAAAGAACACATACCGATGACGTTGTGAGGGGTAGAATACTAGTGCGAGTGGAGGCTGGTCAAACACAGCAGGTCGTATTACGGGCCTTCCGTGTGCCACAAAGTGTGATCTCAAGATAATGGCAACGATTCCAGCAGACAGGAAACGTGTCCAGGCGCTGCAGTACGGGAGGTCCACAGTGTACAACACCACAAGAAGACCGATATCCCACCGTCAGTGCCCGCAGACGGCCACGGAGTACTGCAGGTAGCTTTGCTCGGGACCTTACCACAGCCACTGGAACAATTGTCTCCAGACACACAGTCTACAGACGACTGAACAGACATGGTTTATTCGCCCGGAGACTTGCAAGTTGTATTCCACTGACCCCTGGTTACAGGAGAGCCCGTAAAGCCTGTTGTCAAGAACACAGTACATAGTCATTGGAACAGTGGTCCCAGTTTATGTTCATGGACGAGTCCAGGTATAGTCTGAACAGTGATTCTCGCCGGGTTTTCATCTGGCGTGAACCAGGAACCAGATACCAACCCCTTAATGTCCTTGAAAGGGACCTGTATGGAGGTCGTAGTTTGATGGTGTTGGGTGGGATTATGATTGGTGCACGTACATCCCTACATGTCTTTGACAGAGGAACTGTAACAGGTCAGGTGTATCGGGACGTCGTTTTGCACCAGTACGTCCGCCTTTTCAGGGGTGCACCTTCCTCCTGATGGGTGATAACGCACAGCCCCACCAAGCTGCCGTCGTGGAGGAGTGCCTTGAAACAGAAGATACCAAGTAAATGGAATGGCCTGCCTATTCTCCAGACCTAAACCCCATGGAGCAAGTCTGGGATGCTCTCGGTCGATGTATCGCTGCATGTGTTCAAACCCCTAGGACACTTCAAGAGCTCCGACAGGCACTGTTGCAAGAATGGGAGGCTATACCCCATCAGCTGCTCGACCACCTGATCCAGAGTATGCCAACCCGATGTGCGGCCTGTGTACGTTAGCATGGTGATCATATTCCATGTTGATGTCGGGGTACATGTCCAGGAAACAGTGGCGTTTTGTAGCACATGTGTTTCGGGACGGTTTTCTCAACTTATCACGAATACTGTGGACTTTTAGATCTGTGTCGTGTGTGTTCCCTATGTGCCTATGCTATTAGCGCCATTTTTGTGTAGTGCCACGTTGTGTGGCACCACATTCTGCAATTATCCTTAATTTATGAGCATGAGTGTATAAATGATTGCTGCTACTTTTCCAAAGACATTAATTGTAGCCTATCTTCAGTAGCCACGTATTTCAAAGGCAACAAAAAGTAGTACATTAGGCCCACAAGGCATTACTTGTCCGTTGTACGTGCTTTTTCGTTCTTGAAGAAGTTTATAACGACATCATTTGGAACTCAAGAACCATCAGGCACCTTGAATTAAGCTAGATCAATTCATCTTCTCCTCCTTCTTTTTTTTATTTTGTGTCGCACCGGGTGTAGGCCACGTAAAACAATTATTTATGCTTTCTTTGCTTTCTTCCCAACATTTGTTTCATTCTTCCTCACCTACGTTTCATTTGCTCCTCGGTGAAGGTTCTACGTTCTTAATTTTAGTTCTGAAATTTTCTGTTTCTTTTTTCTAGGATTTTCTGTTTCATTCACCCACTTGTTTTCCTTGTTTTTGTTGTTGAAGTATCGAAATATTTGTTAGTTAATCTGTTTCCTCTATGCTGTTTATACATATGAAGAAAGTGGCACGTTTTTTTTAAATGGATTCAAATTTTTTTCATGTTGCTTTAGACATCTTTGTTGTTTGTTATTACGCATTTTCCATTTTGATCAGTTTTTGACCCTAGAGGTTTTAGAAGAATTTTTATTTCATTTTTTCTCTGTATTTTCACCATCTCTCCCGATCTGAAAAACGCAATGGATGCCGGTGCGTATATGGCTTGAGATCTTATTACAGTGAAATAATGCCCGAACTTGCGTTTATAGACATTAATATTTTCTTGTAAATATTCTTAGAAATTTTATATCTTTCTGGCTGTGTGCCATTTGCATCTTATTTAACCTACTGATTTCTATAATTTCTCCAATATATTTGAATTTTTGAAGTACTGTTATTCTTCCAAAATTTTTTTCTAGTGATTTAGAAGTATCCAAGATGGTACCTATATACCTCGTTCCGAATGTAGCTATTTATAGACCAGTTTTCTCACAAATTTTTCCGAGAATACTTGTCTAAATGATGCCTCAAATTATGTCCTCAGCGAAGGTCGCTATTTATAGACCAGTTTTCTCACAATTTTTTCCGAGAATACTTGTCTAAATTATGCCTCAAATTATGTCCTCGCCGAAGGTCGCTAGGAAATCTGAATTTATTTCGAACAGTCACCTTTTTTTTGTTTTGTAAAAGTTCGTGTTTACAACGTGAGTAAAATTCATTTGCATTTGCCGATTCCTTAAAATTATTTACGATATAGATATTACAGATGGAAAACATAGATAACTAATACATAAGCAGATATAGTAATAAAGACAAAAGAATTAATCAAACTTGAAATACTAACCAATATTTGCTAATTACAATAAGAGGAAAGAAAAGAAACAGTGGAGACAGAAGGATGAGAAAAGACAGCCTTCATTCCAGGAATAAACTCCGAGTCATACCCAGCCCAGCGACAGCCTACGCAGTCTTGGTATCAAACATTGCCACATCGTAGCGAGCTTTTTATGGTTCGGCCTTTTTGAGCAGATTCTATGACTGGTTAGATGGAGCTCTCCACGCTAGTCTACTCTGTGCAAGCTTCCTCATCCACGCATCACTCCTGGATCATCATCAGTTATCTGCTATATTATTTGCCTCTCAATTTTCTGCGATCCATTGCTTCCTTCTTAAGACTGCTGTATGTTGTACCGTCCATCATGTCATCCAGTGTCTGGAATCTCTTCCTTCCTCGCTTCCTTTTCCCTTCTACATAACCATCTAAAACTGTTTTCATCAGTCCGTCATTCTTTCTAAATATATGCCCAATCCAATTTCTTTTTCTTCTCTTTATTACATCTAGTAACTGTCTTTTCTCTCCCACTCTTCTCAGTACCTCTTCATTTTTTACTTTGTCCATCCAACTTATTCTTTCCATCTTTCGCCATGTCCAGATCTCAAAAGCCTCCAGCCTTTCTCTGTTTTTTTTCCTCATAGTCCACGTTTCAGCGCCATATAGAAGAACACTCCATACAAGACATTTTATGAGTCTCTTTCTGAGTTCTCTGTCCAGACCGCTGCAGAAGAGTCTCCTTTTCTTATAAAACGCCTCTTTTGCCATTGCTATCCTTGTATTAATTTCTGTGGTGCACTTCCAGTCGGTGTCTATCCTGCTTCCAAGATACTTAAAATTTTGCACCTGTCTAGTGTTTCTCCATTCAGCATAATTTTCATTTCCTTATTTCCTCCTAGTGCCAATACTGTGTTAATTTTCATTCCACATTTTTTTCCGTTAGTTGCAATGGTGTCCACCAAATCCTGTAATTCTTTTTCCCCTGTGGCTAGAAGGACCACGTCATCAGCAAATCTCAAACACCCTGCTCTTATTCCTCCCATTTCTACTCCTTTGTTATCTAATGAGCATTGGTCAATCATATTTTCCAAGTAGAGGTTGAAAAGAGTAGGTGATAAACAGCATCTTTGTCTTACTCCTTTTCCTAGTCTGATAAAGTTTGTACTTTCTCCTCTCACTTTAAATGAAACTTTTTGATTAAGATACAATTAATTTATAAGTCTTCTGGTTTTCCAGTCCACTCTCTTTTCCCTCATTGTAGTCGCCAGCTTGTCTCAAACCACATTGTCAAATGCCTTTTCTAGATCGATGAAGCACATATAAAGGTCTCTTCCTTTTTCAATAAACCATTCTCCCGAGATTCGTAGGGGCCCTATTGCATCTCTGGTGCCCGTATTCCGTCTAAAGCCAACTGCTCCTCGCCAAGATTCTCCTCCATTACTTTTTCAAGTCTTTTATTTATTATTCTTAACATCACTTTGGCTGCATGTGAAATGAGGCTGATTGTCCTGTGCTCGCTGTGTTTCTTGGTTCCTTGTTTTTTCGGTAATGGAATCATTGCTGTTGTCAGAAAGCCCTCAGGCCATTCACCACTGTCATATATTTTATTACATAACCTCATTATTTCTCTTATTCCATCGTGGTTCAAGCATTTTAGCATTTCTCCCGGTATTGTATCTGTACCCCTCGCTTTGCCATTTTTCATTGCAGCTATGGCAGACTTTACTTCTTCCATTATGATGGTCGGTCCTTTCCCGTCATCACTTACACTGTTGTGTGATTCAAGTTCCAGAGTTTCTGGTTTGCTATTTGTGTCATATAGCTCTTTTATATACTATTCCCATCTCTGGAGGACATCGTCACGATCTTTGTACACTACCTCTTCGTCTTTACTCAAAATTTCCATAGTAGCACTTCCTGCTCTGTTTTGTTCCCATGTCATAGTCTTTACTCTGTTGTAAAGTAAGTCGTATCTTCCCTTCCTGTCCAGTTCTTCAATTTCATCACATTCCTCTCTTAGCCATTTTTTCCTAGCCTGCTCTGTTTCTCTTCGCATTTCATTATTTAACCTTCGGTATATCTTTCTTGCATCTTCAGTGTTCTTGTTTTTCAATTTTCTTCTCTCTTCCATCTTGGAAATCATTTCTTGTGTGACCCATGGTTTTTTTTACCTTTTCCCTTTCACATATCCTATATTTTGCTGTCCTGCTTTAATGATTCCTTCTTTCAGCATATTCCAGTACTCGTTGGCATTATCAGGTGCTTCTTAGTCTCGTAATGTGTTTAGAAAGTCCCGAGACAGCATTTCTGTAATTTGTTCTTTGATGGATCTTATCTTCTCTAAATACCACTTCTTCACCATGGTCGCCTTCTTCAGTTTTTTCATTCTTATTTCTATTTCTGCCATAAGTAAGTTGTGGTCACTATTAATATCTGCACCTGGTAATGTATGCACCTTCTTAATTCCATTCCTGTATCTTTCTTCTACCAGTATAAAATCGATTTGGTTTCTGTATTTATCCCCTGGTGATTTCCAAGTGTAGAGCCTCCTCTTGTGGTTCTTGAACCATGTGTTTGCCGCTATCAGCTGCCTTTCCGTGCAGAAGTCAATTAACCATTCACCTCTGTCATTTCTCTTTCCAAGACCATGACTGCCTACTATGTTTCCTTTTTTCCCTTCTCCCACAATGGCGTTCCAGTCTCCCATTACTATTTTGCAGCATTTTTTATTTTCGTCCATTATTCTCTCTATTACATTGTACGTTTCCTCTACAATTTGGTCATCATGTTCTGAAGTTGGCATATACACCTGAACAATCAGTAAATCTTTTTGTGCTCCTTTCAGCCTTACACCAATAACCCGAGCATTTGCAGAGTCTACATATTCCACACATTTAGCCAATTCCTTTGTCATGATCATTCCTACTCCATTAATTCCTTTTACTTCTCCTCCTGAGTAGTAGAACACATATTCATCTGACTGCAACTCTCCATGTCCATTCCATCTTACCTCAGCAACTCCTACGAGGTCCATATGATTCTTTTCCATCTCTCTTTTAAGGTTTTCTAGTTTTCCTGCTTGTAGTAGAGTTCTGACATTCCAGGTACCAATTCTCGTTTTGATTTTTTGCCTCCTTTCAAGTTTTCCCCCCCGGAGATCCGAATGGGAGAGTATTTTACCCCCGGACACTGATTTAACATGAGAGGAAGCCATTTTTTGTGCATAAAATTGAGACTGCTTTATGCTGGGAAGATAATCTGCGATGGTATTCCGTTGCCTTCCGCAGTTCTGGAGGCCGCCCCTAACATGGGATACAGACGCCTTTTGCAGCCGCCCGCTCCGGGTCAGACGCTGCATGAGAAGTATAGGTTGGAAAATGAAAGACCCCTAGCCCTCGAAACCTAATAGCGTCAGGGTCGGAATGGAACAAGAGCTGGCCGAGGGTGGCCAGATAGGAAAGATAAAAGTCAGGAGCCTGGCGTAAGTAAGTGTAAGCAATTCCAGGACTCAGCTCGGGGCCCCATGGTCGCCAGCCACGTATCACTAGGTGTGAGTCCCTGTAACCTACATCCATTTGAACCTGCTCACTGTATTCGAGCGCAGACATCCCTACACAATTCCCAATTCCCCCCGCCCTCAAACCTCCCCCACCCTCCTAAACAATTCCCTCCACTGGCAAATTAATTCCTTGGTGTCACAGGATCTGTCCTTTCAACCGATATCTTCTTTAAGTCAGATTGTATTATAAATTTCTTTTTTCTCCAGATCGTTTCAGTACCTCCTCATTAGCTATCATAGCTACCCATCACTCTTTTCCAGCATCACATCTGGGAAGCATATATTCTCTTCTTGTCTGAACTGTTTATCGTTCCCATATTTCACTTCGTTACAAACTTACAACCTATATAAACTACATCTGTCTACTACTATGAAGTAGCGTAGGAAAGCACTGCCATTCTGGCCACAGACTGATCACTGGGGCACAACGACCGCCGTGTCATCCTCAGACAATGGCGTTATCTGGATGCAGAGTAGAACCCGGGTTCGCCACTTGGCAGCCAGAAGTGCTGAGGATCCACCTAAGGATTCGGTACCTCCTCATTAGTTATCAGATGTACCCATCATTCTTTTGCAGCATTACATTTGGGAAGCATTCTTAACTGTTTATCTACTACATTTCACTCCCTTACAAACTTACAACCTGTATTAACTACATCCATCTACTACTATGAACGAGGAAGTACTTCCGTTCTGGCCACAGAGGGGTCAATCTGGACACGACCGACCGCCGTGTTATCCTCAAGCAATGGCATCATCTAGATGCGGTATGTAGGGATGTGACGTCAGCACGGGGCTCTTCCAGCCATTGTCAGGTTAACAGACATGGTGCCACTATTTTTCATTCAAGTAGCCCCTCACTTGGCACCACTGGGCTGAGTGAAGCCGTACCAGTTCTCCCAACAAGGGAAAAATCCCTGACAGTACCCGGAACCGCATCTGGGTTCCCCAAAAATGGCAGTCAGTCGTGCTGAGGACTCAGCTAAGGAGGCGCACGGGAACTGACGTACCGAGACTATAATTTCTTCTTAGGCTTATGCCAAATTCTAATAGACGACTCATAAAAACAACGTGCCTGTCTCAACTTACGCATGTTGTCTCAGCCGACTTGTGGCAGTGAAGTCTCGGCGATCGTCTGTTGCAGTGTGGGCCTCTACGCAGCCATATGGTTGTCCTCACTCGTGGCAGGTGATGACGCAGATGAGACGCCCATCCTAGGCGGCAGTGTCCCTCTTACGGCACCGAATGTATCACCGTCGTCTTACAGCACACATCATTCATTCACACGCTACCAGTAGATACTGTTACGTTTTAAAGTTCAACATGACGTGCCGGTATACACTTCTCATGAAGTTAACTGGAAATTTCGCTCGCCATTGTGTTTAACTGGTCTCAATGATCGGAGTTTCTTATAACTAGAGCTCAGATTTCTATGCAAATGCATGCTGCATGCATATTTGCATGTTTTAATCTTTTGGCGAGCAAATGCATATTTTTATGAGTTTTCCTACATAATAGAATGTATGTAGATATTTACAGCGCATATTATACCATTTTTTCTGGCTTCACTGCATATATTACAGTGAATCACATGATAGCACCTTTTACTGAAGTTGTTTCATATGAATTATGCCAAAAGTGCGGAATATGAGTAATTTCGCGAATTTTGTAAATCAGCGCAAGCGTTCTAGGTCGGCTCGGTAGACGTCGGTAGATATCAATATACTTCGTGCCTTCTTCCACTGCTGCCAATCCTTCCCATCTACGGTACGCAGTACAGAAAGTATGTTACCAGCACTGAACGGGACGCTTCCCTCCACACCGCTTCTTACCCACTCACCGCAGTCGCTGAAATGAGCAAGGGCGTCTTTACACAGGGGCAAGAACGGGGAGGGGACCTTAGCTCTTAAAGGAAAAATATAGTGTAGTCAGGCGATTTGCTTAAAAAGTGATTAAGTCAGTATTACGTAGGTTTTTAACTATGTCGTAACTGGAACATTACTTATGGTTGCTCACAAGTCGCTGTTCGTCTTCCAAAATATTAAAAATACTCCATCCTTCAGGTTTAGGTCCCCCCCCCTCGCCCCCCCCCCCCCCACCTACAAACTATCGAAAGGGCGTTCCTGGAAGTGAGCTCAGTATGAAATTTATAGGCTGTATACGAATTATTATTTTGGAAGTGAACAATTTAAGTAATTGTGGGCAGGATGTTGCTTTGTAGAGCTTTGTGCAAGATATGGCAACAACACGTCACTAAACCATTTCCTTCCTACGTTTGTATTACGAAATTGGTCGACAATTCAATGCTTTTCACTATCGGTAGCAAAGGAAAGCGGATGAATTCTCTACCGTACGGCATCAGACAAATGCAGGCACTTCATACATTTGTGTCGATTTATAAACTTTGGTTATGGCTCCTGAGAAGCACAAAATTTGTTCACTTTAGTGTGCGCCTTTCGCTTCTTGTAAAGTAGAAAGCTTATTTTATACGTACAAAAATGTACTATCACAAGGGCTCCGACCTTTGCAACTGTGCGGACCACCTATTTTGTAAAACATGCTTAGAGGCCCAGTAATTGAATATACAAGTAAAAATTATGAAGCAAACACACACACACATACGCACACACACACACACACACACACACACACACACACACATGCACTTATGTCAGTAGACCTAATTAGTAAAAGATACCGTACAAGAAGGACTGAAAAAAATTTACTATTGTGGTGTCACCGCCAGACACCACACTTGCTAGGTGGTAGCCTCTAAATCGGCCGCGGTCCGCTAGTATACGTCGGACCCGCGTGTCGCCACTGTCAGTGATTGCAGACCGAGCGCCACCACACGGCAGGTCTAGAGAGACGTCCTAGCACTCGCCCCAGTTGTACAGCCGACTTTGCTAGCGATGCTACACTGACAAATACGCTCTCATTTGCCGAGACGATAGTTAGCATAGCCTTCAGCTACGTCATTTGCTACGACCTAGCAAGGCGCCATTACCAGTTTATATTGAGCATATTAATGTACCGTCAAGAGCGATGTACACCAATTATGGATTAAAGTTAAGTATTCCAGCAACAGCGTACCTTATTGGCTATATTAATTTACCTTTAACTGTTCCAGACCTCACGTCAGTCTGCGTGTAATTAAACGCGTGCATTTCGGTCTCCTCTAGCAACACGGTGTTGGCTCTTCTGCCAACACAGCACATATGAAGGAAAATTTTTTATTGTATTCATTATCTAACACAGCTATATGTAATCTCAAAATCGAGTGGTCGATGTTAAAAAGAACCTAATGAGATTTTAGACATTGTTTCTCCCTCACGAGAGTATCAATAGCTGGATTAAAATAATTAATTTTAGCCTCTGATCATTGTCTAAATTCAGTCTATTCCTTTACTTATTTCTCGAAAGAAGTAAAGCTGAAAAGGCTCGTTCACATCGACAGATTGTCGAAAAGCCCATCAACTTCCTCAGTACAATTCTGGCAATTGCTTGATACTCTTTTTGAACACTTATCCAGAACGAGACCAATGGTGTTTCAAAAAACGAATTTACAGTCTGGTCACGTGATGACATTTTTCCTGTTTTTTAAAGTAATGTTATTCAAATCCATCGGATTTCTCCCTCATTTTCAGGGAAACGTGTAAAGGTTTAGATACTGCTATAGTAAGTTTTGTTGTTTACTCATTCATATGAATGAAGAATGAATTGCACAACTAGAGTTTAAGGCAAATAACTAAATAAATTATTATAGTCTTAAAAAATCGTAATGTTTTGAAACTGAACTGTTTCAGATAAAGTTACTTTTTAAAACCAATTAATGTTTAAAATCAGCCCTATTAAAATATATACATAAAATTTAGAAAAATATATAAGTTTTAATTATTGTGGCTTGGGGACCAAGATTAGAGGTGATCATTTATGGGTGTAGATATTGATTTGACAATTTTGAAGCATTTGTTTCCAGAAAATCATGTAAGAGTGAACAAACGTCTAAAGAATCTTAGTTAACGTTTTGAGTCCATCATGGAAGTGTTTTATTATTGCTTCTACTATGTCTTGCACAAAAATCTTGTGAACGTCCTTGCTCTTCAGAGTTCAGGTTACCGAAATTATCCGCCTGATATGTCAACCTGTGAACCAGCTTTATTCGGTCATACAGTCTAGGCAGGAACTGTCGAGTTTTCCATCCCAGTCTCCACCCACAAATAAAATCTTGGAAATACTTCACGCCTCGACAGCCGTTGAACTTAACAGTGCAGTAAAAGCTTTGTATGTTCACTGTCCATTTCATGACGTAAAACACCAATCTGTCTCGAGTTTTTATGCCTTGCTTCAATAAAGTTGACGATTTATACTGCATCGTCATGGGGTTTTCGGACGTGTAACTACGAGGGCCTCTGTGTATGCTGGAATGTGTCAACTGAACCAAGGAAGCAACTGACCAACTATGGAGACCAAGCTGATACGAATTACAGAAATAGCACGTGCACCAATCAGTTGTCAAACTTACACACTTTCTTTCGTAAATTTGCCAATAGATTTGAGAATGTCTTCGCCAATTGTTTTTCGTCGGAAAATATGAGCGAAACAACAGTTCTTCTTCGGTACTGGCATTCAAATCATTTCGACCAAAAGCTAATAAATTTGCCTGGCGAACAAACTCTGTACCCTTATGAAGCTGCAGCGAAAAATATTTGCTTTGTTTCAAAGCAGTAATGACAGATTTTCTCGTGTTTTCCAACATTTCATCAATCCTTTTCTTCACGGTTTTATTTGATAACAGAATTTCAGTTATTTTTTGTGTACATTTCTCATCAAACAAATCATTACTTTTTATTTTTGCTGCAGGTACACTAAATTCTTCTCTCACAGTGTAAGCTGACCCCTTCTTTGCAATTAACAACGATAGTTCATAAGGAAAAAAATTTTTTTGATGACTTGAAAGAAATCGAGAGACTTCCCTACACGTTCAGCGTTTTTAGTTGAAGGACGCCTTTCAAGTTTTGACAGTTTCATAAATCCATTGAATAGCGTTTCGAAACAAATCGCACACTGAGGCACAGGCTCTACCTAGGCACCAGAATACACAAACCTGAGTTCTGAAAAATCAGAATTATGTTTACGAAAATATGTCTAGTCTTATTTGCTATTTTGCTACTGCTTGGACTCGACCTTGACAATCTCACTACTTACAGGATCTGAAATGTTCAGATGTGTGTAAATGCCCTTTTGATCAGTGATAGTCTGCTTTTTACGCCTTCCTTGCTCCGTCCCTTGTGTACTATTTCTCTGCTTAGGTAGCAGAACTCCTTAACTTCCGATTGACGTATAGAATCCTAAAAAGGATAAAAATTGTGAATACCAGAAATACTTCAGAGGACTTGAACAATAAAAATTTCATTTGACAATTTGTTTGAAATATCACAGTTTTTCGCCTGAGCCATTGAATGAGTCGTCGCAATCTTCGATATACGTCACAGTATGGGCGAGCCATTAATAATAGGTGTTAAAGCAGGCTCTATTGCTGAGGTATACACTGCGGGATACTGGATAAATGTTGTCAGGGTCTGGACTTGGAACTTTTATTTACTTCATCTGTTAGAAATAATTACGCTACTTCTTTCTCTGTTACATGGAATACAACACAACTGCTAAAATACTCGAGGGCAACGGGAGAGCAATAGGGTCTGCCCATGGGGAACTCCCCTTTTTGCTTGAGCGTTGGGAGACAGCAGGTAGTGTCTGCGCCCGTGGCCGCCACAGATTGGAAACGGCAATTTCGTGCTGCCGTGCCACGCGGCCACAGCTGCTCCGGTTTGCTTGTTTACGTGCCCTGGCGAGTTATCGACATAGGCAGATGCGGGCGTATCGTATTCTGTGGCTGCCCGAACGCTGCTGCTGCTGCTACGTACTGCAAATTAAAATACACGGGACTGGTTCTTAAATTGGAAACATTTTAAGAACGGGCTGTTTCATTACTGTAACAGGATAATCATTAGTACACCGATCGTAAAATTAGCCACCTTAAATACGACCCATTTAAATTTTTATAAAAATTATCGAATTGATTAGTGAGGAATTATTCTGTCTACTTGAGGATTTTTGTATCTATTTATATGTTTCATGCTCATATAGGACAAAACATTTCATCGTTGGAGCGAGTGCAGTTCCTTGTGCTTGTTTTAGAAGTTATTCTATCTACTGTCTTTCCTCTTTTGGGTTCTGATGAATCAGTGAGCAGTGGGAATTCTGGCTGGTCCAGGAGTTGCTCTTATTGTAAGCAGAATGTATTGGAGTATTGACTCAGGACTTCAGCTTTGAATATGCAATGGCGTTAACTGCCGAGTAACATAGCTTGATGAAACTTGGACCAAACACAGACAGAACTGCTACAGTATAGTACAGAAGGTAACTGAAAGAAGTACGTAATGAGACGAACAGAAACGAGACTTTTATTCAAAGACAATAATTACACACAAGTCACGGCGATTCGTGATGGACCCCTAGACATTACAAAAGGCTGAACACTGTTCTTAGTAGACTGTGTGGTCAACAACTACGGCACTGCGTGCTCTGGAGCATGCTCCCATGCAGGCCGCAATGTTGGTAAGCAGTTCCTGTGGTAAGCCGCTCCATTCTTCCACCAGTGCAGTTGACAACTAGAGATGGGCAAACTCGTTCATCCTTGGGAACTAGTTCACTGGTGATCGCTCTTTTTTGGGAACCGTCCATTTTTACTCGTTCACCGTTCATTGTGCTTGGTATATGGTTCTTATGAAAAACTGAAAATTAATAGCATAGGTGACAGAAGATGGAAGGCGCCAAGAGGAGGCACTTGCCTACCCCCTGGGAGTACAGAGTTTTCATTCAAAACAAGATTCTCACACACTTGTAATTTTTGTGTTTCTGCAAAACATCTCGTTTAGCCAACTGTAGCGTTATGTGGCTGATTGCAGTGAAATAACATAAAGTGGCGCACGAAAAACCCGGTCCTGAGTACAGACTGTTCGCCAATTACGCACGATTTGTTGACCGCTACGAGCAGAATAGATAACCATAACATTAGGCAGTGAAGAAATAACAAATAAGCTAATGCAAACAACTTCGAAACAATAGATGACGATTGGTAAGCGACAATGAGCAGTCTAGTACACGGAGCCGATTTTTCGTGCGCCACCCTGTTCCACTGAAATAATATTGTAGGAGTTATCACATTCTCTTTACAAAATGTGACACCATACACTCGATTACGAAGCGCGGGCTTCATTCGGCTGTGATTCGGTCTGCCTTCCATAACAATGAACATACTCTTGTACCTTGGCTCAAAAAAAAAAAAAACGGAAAATGGCCACTCGTGTGTGCCGTGCCGACGTCCTTTGCATGTGTAATAACAAAAAAATCTTGCCTTTTTACAAGTATTTCTTCTGCTGTTTATCGAAATAGTGAAGTAAGCTGATACGCCGTTTTTTTACCTGAAAAAATGTATGTATTATATATCACGTAATTTTTATGTAATTTACGTAATCATAAAATACATTTTAATTACCGGTCGTGGACGCTGGATAGAATACGAAAAGAACCAGAAGTTCAGAGTTCAGAAGGCGGCCGGAGTGGCCGAGCGGTTCTAGGCGCTTCAGTCTGGATCCGCGCGACCGCTACGGTCGCAGGTTCGAATCCTGCCTCAGGCATGGATGTGTGTGATGTCCTTAGGTTAGTTAGGTTTAAGTAGTTCTAAGTTCTAGGGGACTGATGACCTCAGATGTTAACTCCCATAGTGCTCAGAGCCATTTGAACCAAGAGTTTAGAAAAGATTTGAAACGGATCTAGAATGGGCGTGAGAAAGGAACGAAACGAACAACAACAACTCGATACTGAACTAACTATGAGCAGTCGGCAGTGGAAATGCGGTGAGTGGCAGACGGGAACGGAACCGAGGCTTGAACGAGACCGGCAGACGTGCCTTTGCGGGAACGAGACCGACCGTATCCCGTTCCCGGGAACTTATAAGTAGAAAGCCGCAAACGCAGTGAACTATGAATGACCGTTCCTTAGAATTCGTTCCTCTCTCGTTCCGTTCACATTGGTGAACCGTTCCTTTGGACCCGTTAGTTCGCGAACGACCCATCTCTATTGACAACTGCTGCATGGTCATTGGTGCATGTGGACGTGGTGCAGCGCGTCTACCGAAAGCATCCCACACGGCTCTATGGACTTTAAGGCGGGGTAAAGGGCAGGCCAGTCAATTCGGCGAGTATCTTCACGTGCCCAGAGCTCCTGTACCTGCAACGTTCGACGTGGTCACGCCCTGTCATTCGCAAAAATGAAGTCAGGGCTGAATGCACCCCTGAAAAGACACCCATGGCGTAATTATCATAATAACGTTGACCGTAGAGTACACAGTATTCAAAAATTTCGACATCCGTATGTCCACGCAATATTATGCCTACCCGCAACGTAGTCCCTGAACCACCAAAATGATCATGTTCGACAATGTTTCTACGTGCATTACGTGTTCCCACCTCATGTCATTTGAGGGTACGTCCAGCATTGTCCAATACGATCGTTTTGCTTGCCCAGATATTATGGTGTGGAGAGCCATAATATTGCATGGGCGTACTGGCCTCGCAATCTAATTCACTGGCCTGCTCGCCCCCCTGACTTGAATCTTACCGGGCACGTGCGGGGAGCGCATTGCAGCACTTCCACGTGCACTAACGTCCATCCAGCAGCTGTAAACAGCGCTGGTGGAGCAATGGAACACCCTTCCAGAAGAACCCCTCAACCAGTCTTGTGACCAACGTGCGAGCACGTTGCAGAACATAAACCGTCCACGGTGGCTACATCCTGTTAAGAAGTATGTGTTGCTTTTGTACTGTCCACGTGAACATCATAAATCGCGACGACTACAATATAATTATTGCCCTTGAATAAACGTGTCACTTCTTATCGTCTCATTGCCTACTTCTTTCAGTTACCTTCTTTCCATGATTGCTCCAAGTTTCATCGAGCTATGTTAGTTGGTAGTGACACATAATGGGACGAAAGTCCTTAAGTTTGCATATCAAGGCATTTTATACTGTTTTAATTGGAAGTAATCTATATTTATTAAAGTGTTAATGTCGGTCCAAATAACCATCTAAGTACTACCGCTGCTGCCTGACAGCAGAATTAAATCAAACGGATCTCTTGAATTATACTCGAAGATGAAGTTACGATCATAATGCTGGTTCTCGGTCGTCCTACAAGATGAAGAAATAGTTTTTTTAAATATCTTCTTTCTAAGCATACCTCTCAAGTAATATTTTATTTAAAATGTCCTTCGCACTTCCCTCTGTACCAAATTGACTACTCCTTGATGCTTCAGGATGGGTTCAGTCAACTGAAATCTTCGTTTAGGTCAAGTTGTGCCACAAATTTCTTTTCTCCACAATTCGGTTTAGTACCCTTAAGACGCAAAGGAATTGCAGACACTGGCTGCGAGCGGGCATTGATTGATGTCAATGGGGAATCTTGAAAATTTCTGCCGGACCAGAATTCGAACATTTAAGAGGTAGATGATCTGTCCACTTTCTTTTTTTCATTTTGTTCGTTATTGTTCGTTGTATTTTGTTGTAGAGGACGTCATCTGATATCCGTTGAAGTTCGTTGTTAATCTCTGTACACAGTTTTTTTATTGTAGAGACCAGCCAGCTCTCTGACCGAACTCGCTGAGCTACGTTGCCGGCTACCACAGAGCCATCCACATACAATGTGGTAATCGCAGCTGCACGGACTACGCTAGCACTCCTCCCGTCAGACCCAAATTCTAACCCATCCACGCACTACGAATGTAGTGTCTGACTGCGTCTGCACTGAAGAGATAATTGGCCGTTTAGCCTTATTCGTCTCTTCTTTCGGATATGTCAGAAAGAACAGACGAGAGGACCAATGATCTCTTGCGGGAATCGGCGAAATGTCGCAAATAATGAGGTTAATGGGCAAGGGGCACTACATAAGTAGTTTTTGGGTAAAGTCTGCTTTCGGCGGTGGCGAGGCGAGCACCCCTTGTTTGTGTCTCGTCTATTGTGCTGCTTGCGAACGAGAGCACGTTTGTTTACTTCAGCGTAGCGGCTTGTCTTCGTGTCCGAAGGCAACGACCATCATGCCGTTTTCCTATCGTCAAGCCACGATTAAATTAATGTTTCCTTTGGATCATGAACGACCAAAAGCGTATGTAGGTACGCGTTTATACGGGACGAAATGCGTCTGCCGCCGCAAGATGTTCTCGGAATTCAATTCTCGACCCGTAGTACCGCTGTGTACATATGGCTGCCAAATAAAGAGCTATGCGCCGACATTGTGCAGCGCCATTTTAACGATCTCAAGTTCCGATACTCGACGGCCATATAGGGGGTTGATTACGCTGATTTTGACCTCCGAACGTGAGTGTTATCGAGCTCCCGTTTGAGGTTCCGTTGGACATTGTGGCGGCTGACTTTAAACCTCTCTGCAACGTCGCCAGTCACGTTGCTAAAACGAGGAAGATGTTCGAAACATACTGTGTCCTCAATGGTTTCGACCAGATAAAAAATGAACTGAGGAAACACATGCCTTCCTACTTACAAGGGAACCTCCCCATCGCACCCCCCCAGATTTAGTTATAAGTTGGCACAGTGGATAGGCCTTGAAAAACTGAACACAGATCAATCGAGAAAATAGGAAGAAGTTGTGTGGAACTATGAAAAAATTAATAAAATATACAAACTGAGTAGTCCATGTGCGACATAGGCAACATCAAGGAAAATATAAGCGTGGAAGCGCCGTGGTCCCGTGGTTAGCGTGAGTAGTTGCGGAACCAGAGGTCCTGGGTTCGAGTCTTCCCTCGGCTGAAAATTTTACTTTCTTTATTTTCGCAAAGTTATGATCTGTCCGTTCGTTCATTGACGTCTCTGTTCACTGTAATAAGTTTGGTGTCTGTGTTTTGCGACCGCACCGCAAAACCGTGCGATTAGTAGACGAAAGGACGTGCCTCTCCAATGGGAACCGAGAACATTTGATTGCAAGGTCATAGGTCAACCGATTCCTCCACAGAAAAACACGTCTGATATATTCTATACGACACTGGTGACGGCATGTGCGTCACATGTCAGGAATATGTTGTCGACCCACCTAACTTGTACACTTAGCGAATGGGTAAAAAGATTCTTCTACCTTGCCCGATTTAGGTTTCCTTGTGGATGTGATAATCACTCCCAAAAAAGTGATGAAACCATAAGAGTTTGTCACATAAACTGAAAATAAAAAATTAAACATTTCACTCGAGAGAGAACTTGAACCTAGGACCTCTCGTTCCGTAGCTGCTCTCGCTAACCACGGGACCACGGCCCTCCTTGACTCCCACTGTCCTTGATGTTGCCTATCTTCGCATGGAATACACAGTTTGTATATTTTACTAATTTTTTTCATAGTTCCATACAACTTCTTCCTGTTTTCTCGATTGATCTGTGTTCAGTTTTTCAAGGCCTATCCACTGTGCCAACTTATAACTAAACCTGAGGGGGGGTGCGATAGGGAGGTTCCCTTGTTAGCAATTGCTGGCTGCAGTTCTATTGTCATGTACGATGGCCAGCAACCCACTCGTTCACGTTGAAGCCAGGAAGGCCATGTCCGTTCTAAATGTCTCCTACGTAGACTGATTCAGCCGCCTATCGGAGACGTCGCTCTGCCTGCGGCCCCCGCTGTGTTACCTCTGTCTTATGCGTCCGCGGCGGGGCTGCCTGCTGCGCCCACTCTGAATCAGCGGGCACCGGCGTCGACTCCTCTCGACACCGTGACGGTCGTTTTGCGTCTCTGTCCAAACTGCCGCCGGAGGCAGTACCAGCAGAGGATGGCCATCAACAGACAAAAGACGTCTGTCCCGACCCCATGGCTGTTGATCATGGAGCAGTACCGACCTTCGCTTTTCTTCCATCTGGCCACATCACGGACGACAGCGGCCTGCCATCCGACACGGAACAACATGTTAGGTAGAAACGGTCGCGGAGGAAACGGAAGAGAGATTACTGCCTCCATCGGATGTGTGCACAGGATGACCCTCCTATTGGTGGTACGTTGTCCTCCAACGCCCTGGCACCTGACGGTGCGACGTCATTCCACGCCTCTGTCTCCAGTCAGCATCTACCTCCGGACACCGATCTTCCCCTGCCTGCCTCTGATGCGGTTGCCTCCCACCCCGTGTTTGTTGCTACCTGTGGACGCACCTCTGATAGTGTCCCACAGAACCGGCCAAGTGAGACGTCTGTTTCCTGGGTGGACGACATCGATGCTGAGGATGGACGTTCTGTACAGAACGATGGAGCTCCCTTGGTGGGGTCGGCTCACTCCCCATCACAGTTATGTGCCCTTCCACAGAAGTCTAACAGGGAGCTCTCTGTGCTTTCCCAGTGTTTGAATCGCCTGTCCGCCTGACGATAGCAGCTTTTCAAACATATCACATAGTCATGGTCAATGTCAATACCATTCAAGTACGCCACAAACTGGCTTTACTCTATGAAATGCTGTGTGCTGCACGCCTTGACGTTGCCCTCCTTCAGAAGGTGCATGTGGCAACCTTTTGTACTCCCCTTGGTTTTATGGCACGTGTCTCCCTTGCTTCCACTACTGGTATCCTGGTGCCGATTCTCCTACGTGACGGTATCTCCGCTGATACAGTTGCCTGTCTCCCTGATGCCAGAGGTATGGCTCTCGCGTTAGTGGCGTCAGGATCAACAGTGTCTATGCGCCGCGAACGTTTCACTTTCTTTTCCGTGGCAGCCATGCCTCTCTTTCTGGGTGGGCAGGATTCATTGATCACGGGAGGCGATTTCAACTCCACGCAGACTCCCAGAGACCAACTGCGCGGTGCTAGTGGCCACTCTTCAGCATTTCAACTTTGTGGATTTTTAGGCGCATGCTCCTGGTGATGGTCTGGGGTTAACGCATCTTACTAGCCGTCCTTCCAGCGGCCTCGGTCGTGTTTATGTCTCCCGCGATATTTTCAGAGGGGTGTAGCCTGCTGAAGTCTGGCCCGTTTCTTTCTCCAAACACGTTATGTTATGCTGTACTCTGAACAAGGTCACCACGCTGCCAACATTACAGTGGCCTCCTGACTCTTCTCCAGCTCGGTTCCTGGGGATGCAAAGATGGATCTGCTAGCCTACGTCACGGAGGACGCAATCCATGATGTTATCCAAGTTGGTTCTATGAAAAAGTCGCCTGGCCCTGGAGCCATCCAGTGTAGTTTTATCCGACATTTCGTCCACTAATGGTACCAGTGTGGACGGAAATTTGGCAGCACCTTATGTCGCCTCTTCACATAAATGCAATGTGACTTTTTTTATTCAGTTAAGTCATTGGTTCAAATGGCTCTGAGCACTATGGGACTTAACATCTGTGGTCATCAGTCCCCTAGAACTTAGAACTACTTAAACATAACTAACCTAAGGACGTCACACACATTCATGCCCGAGGCAGGATTCGAACCTGCGACCGTAGCAGCCGCGCGGTTCCGGACTGCGCGCCTAGAACCACTGGACAACCACGGCCGGCAGTTAAGTCACTGTTTTCAAATATATTTATAGTAACGACGTGCTTATGAAATGGTAAATTATAGCCGAAATTTTATTCTTAAAAATTCTTTAATGGGTAGTTGTTTACTTGTGAACTGAGTGTGCTTAACATGGATTAGCACTGAATTACCACTATTTGCTTACTGGGCGAATTAACGAAACATTATCTCGAAACCTCTAAAAATACAAATTTAAGAGGTCCGAATTGTTTCAGTTGTTGATGCTATGCTTTACATCAACCATTTTTGCAGTAATGAAGTATAACAATCTCAAAAACTAACCCACGATTCAGCACAACATAAAAATAATTTTAGCTATGTTAAGAATGGCCCTTAACATTTCTGTCATCACGCTGTCACGTAAATTCACGTAAACTGTGAAAATGATTTTCATGGCACGAATACCGCATTACTACTGGCAGTCATGTTTTGGCACCTACCACTATTACATGTACACATCCTGACAACGTTGTCATTAGCGAGAATCTGAAATTTGAGATAGAGCTGCCATTTCTCGGTTTATTGTGGACCTGCCAACTAAAGCATATCACGTACCATGTTTTACATGCAATAACCCTGTTTCTCATCGACTGTCCCTTACCATTGTTTACAGCCGAGGTCTTCACATATCTTGCACATCAGGTGGAATAGTTCTGTGATGGCTGGCTCCCCCAAGAACCTCAATAATTCTAAATGGAATGTTGTCTACTCCAGGCGCCTTGTTTCCACTTAGGCCTTTCAGGGCTCTTCTGAATTCTTCTCATAGTATCATATCTCCCATTTCATATGCTTCTCTCTTTTCTTACTATAACGAAGTCTTCAATTTTGTTTCTTTCTTACAGTCCCTACAACAGTATATATATGAGTTGTGATCATAAAGTATAGGGAATTTTTTAATTTCGTGAGCTTTATATATCTGATATTCAGAATTTTTTAAGTTTTTGGTACGCATGGTTCTGATGTACGTTTGCATTTTCAGCTGTTTTGAATTTGTAGTTTATTGATGATAGTTGAAAAGGTATAGGTATTTTCGAGTCCTTGACGAATTTTTACTTTTGAAAAAGATGGATCAAAAAATTACCATTTAATTTTGCTTGAAGAATGGAATAAAGTGCAACACCGCTTGACTGTGGCTTTTGGTGAATTTACTAAGAAAAGAGTTTGCGAGTGATATAAACGTTTCAAAGAGGACGAACACTGAAGACGACGACCGTCCTGGACGCCCTAGAACATCAATTACTGATGATAGTGCGGAAAAATTAAAGAAAATGCTTCAGGAAAATCGCCGAGTCACCATGTGAGAGGTTTCTGATGATTTTTGCATATCCTTCGGCTCTTGCCAAGCAAGTTTTGTCAGATGTCGTGTGCATGAAACGTGTAGCTGCAAAATTTGTTCCAAAATTGTTAAATTTGGACCAAAAACAACGTAACGTAGACATCACTCAGGGACTGCAGAAAGATATCGACAACGATCCAGAACTTCTAAAGAAGGTTATAACGTGTGACGAAACACAGAGGTACAGTACGACGTCAAAACCAAGGCAAAATCGTCCTAATGGAAACTGCTTGATGAGCCAAGACCGAAAGAAATTCCACAAATTCAATCACATGTAATAGTTCTTGCGCCGGCCTCTGTGGCCGAACGGTTCTAGGCGCTTCAGTCCGGAACCGCGCTGTTACTACGGTCGCAGGTTCGAATTCTGCCTCGGGCATGGCTGTGTGTGATGTCCTTAGGTTAGTTACGTTTAAGTAGTTCTAAGTCTAGGGGACTGATGACATCAGATGTTAAGTCTCATAGTGCTTAGAGCCATTTGAACCATAATCGTTCTCCTCACTGTTTTCTTCGATTACAATGAGATAGTAAGTATGGTCAATAAGGAATACTACCTGGAAGTTGTGCGCCGTTTTCGTGAAGCCGTACGAATAAAACTATAAGAATTGTGGAAAAACCACTCGCGGAAACTGCATCATGATAATGCTCCCGATCACACCTCAATGCTGGTTCGCGAATTTTTGAAAAAAAAAAAAAAAAACACTCGTAATGTTGCCTCAGCCAACAACTCGCCGGACATAGCTCCCTGCGATTTCTTTCTACTCCCGAGGAGTGAAGAGAGCCATGAAGGGACGTCGATTTGCCACTACTGATGAGATAAAAACAGATTCGCTGAAGGAGCTGAACATAATGACGAAAAGTGAGTTCCAGAAGTGCTTCCAAGATTGGAAAAAGACCAGACGCAAATGTGTTACATTGATTAACCAAAACATTATGACCACCGACCTACTATCGATATAAACCCATCACCTGGCGACGAATGACTGCTGGTCAGACACACGCACTGTGTATGTAGTGTCAATGAGCCTGTTGTCAGTGTGTAGACTGGGAAAGGCGAGAGATCTGTCTGAATTTGACCGACGTCAAATTGTCATGACCCGGAGGCTCTGCACGAGGATTTTGGAAACTGCACGATTTATCGGGTGTTCGTGGAGATTTGTGGTGAGTGTCTTTAACACGTGATGTGAAATCAAGGTAGAACCACGCCCAGACGTCGAGGGATTGGGCTGCCAGCCGTCATTAGAGATGTCGAATGTCGTAGGCTGGGCAGACTGGTAAAATAGGAGAGACGGCGAACTGTGGCGGAACTAACATCAGATTTTAATGATGGTCAGAATACAAGTGTGTCTGAACGCACAGTGCACCTAACGATAAGCCTCCGCAGCCAACGACCCTTGAGTATGCCAATGTGGATCTCGTTCAAGGCACCATGACGGCCAAGGAGTATGGTACACTAGTTGCAGACCACGAATGCCCCTTCATGACGATCGTGTTTCACGACGGGAGCGGCAGTTTTCAATAAGATATTGCGCCATGTCACAAGGCCAGGAAAGTGATGGAGTGTTTCGAGGAACACAGTGGTGAGTTCCAACAATTGATGTCTGCCCCCCCCCCCCCCCCCCCAACTCACCAGATCTGAACCCAATCGAACCCATTTGACATGCGTCAGAGCTCATCGTCCCTCTCTGCGTAATTTACGGGAATTAAGTGACTTGTGTGTGCAAACGTGTTACCAACTCCCTCCAGGTACATATAACGAAGGCCTTGTTGCTTCCACACCACGACGCGTCACCGCAGTTATCTGTGCCAGCTACTAGGTAAGTTCGCATAATGTTCTGACTGATCATCTTGTGTTTGAGGGGGATTAATTTGAAGAGACAAAGTTGATTTTGATGAATAATCAATATTCTTTAAGAGAAACAAAAATCATGTTACTTTTGAATCATGTTTTGCATCACCTCGGTTCCGAGAGTTCCGCAACCTGCACAGAAAATTGAAATAGAGATCAACATAAACATCATTTCCGCCCTTTTTATTGCTTATGAAAACCACACATTTCATGTTGTACCACCATAGAGCAAGACATTCAGAGGTGATGGTCCAGATTCCTGTACACACCGGTTCCTCTAATACCCAGTGCACGTCCTCTTGCATTGGTGCGTGTCTGTATTCGTTGTGGCGTACTATCCACAAGTTCATCAAGGCACTGTTGGTCCAGATTGTCCCACTCCTCAACGGCGATTCGGCGTGGATCCTTAGAGTGGTTGGTGGGCAACGCGGTCCATAAACGGCCCTTTTCAATCTATCCCAGGGATGTTCGATAGGGTCCATGTCTGGAGAACATGCTGGCCTCTCTAGTCGAGCGATGTTGTCCTGAACGAAGTCATTCGCAAGATGTGCACGATGGGGGCGCGAATTATCGTCCACGAAGAGGAATTCCTCGCCAGTATGCTGCCGATATGGCTGCACTATCGGTCAGAGGATGGCATTACGCATCATACAGCCGTTACGGCGCCTTCCATGACCACCAGCGGCGTACGTCGGCCCCACACAATGCCACCCCAAAACAGCAGGGAACATCACCTTGTTGCACTCTCTGGAGAGTGTGTATAAGGCGTTAGCCTGAACGGGTTGCCTCCAAACACGTCTCCGACGAATGTCTGGTTGAAGGCATATGCGATACTCGTCGGTGAAGAGAACGTGGTGCCAATCCTGAGCGGTCCATTCGTCATGCTGTTGGGCCCATCTGTACCGCGCTGCATGGTGTCGTGGTTGTAAAGATGGACCTCGCATGGACGTCGGGAGTGAAGTTGTGCATCATGCAGCCTATTGCGCACATTTTGAGTCGTAACACGACGTCCTGTGGCTGCACGAAAACCATTATTCAACGTGGTGGCTTTGTTGTCAGGGTTCCTCCGAGCCATAATCCGTAGGTAGCGGTCATCCACTGCAGTAGTAGCCCTTGGGCGGTCTGAGCGAGGCATGTCATCGACAGTTCTTGTCTCTCTGTACCCGCTCCTTGTCCGAACAACATCGCTTTGGTTCACTCCGGGACACCTGGACACTTCCCTTGATGAGAGCCCTTTTTGGCACAAGGTAACAATGTGGACGCGATTGAACCGTGGTATTGACCGTCTAGGCATTGTTCAATTACAGACAACACGAACCCTGTACCTCTTTCCTGGTGGAATGACTAGAACTGATCGGCTGTCGGACCCCATCCGTCTAATAGGAGCTGCTCATGCATGGTTGTTTCTATCTTTGGGTGGGTTTAGTGATATCTCTGAACAGTCAAAGGTTCTATGTCTGTGATACAATATCCACAGTCAGCGTCTATCTCCAGGAGGTTTGGGGACCGAGGTGATGCAAAACGTTTTATATACACTACTGGCTATTAAAATTGCTACACCAAGAAAGAAATGCAGATGATAAACGGATATTAATTGGACAAATATATTATACTAGAACTGACATGTGATTACATTTTGACGAAATTTGGGTGCATAGATCCTGAGAAATCAGTACCCAGAGCAACTACCTCTGGCCATAATAACGGCCTTGATACGCCTGGGAATTGAGTCAAACAGACCTTGGATGGCGTGTGCAGGTACAGCTGCCCATGCAGCTTCAACACGATACCACGGTTCATGAAGAGTAGTGACTGGCGTATTGTGACGAGCCAGTTTCTCGGCCACAATTGACCAGACGTTTTAGTTGGTGAGAGATCTGGAGAATGTGCTGGTCAGGGCAGCAGTCGAACATTTTCTGTATCCAGAAAGGCCCGTACAGGACCTGCAACATGCGGTCTTGCATTATCCTGCTGAAATGTAGGGTTTCACAGGGATCGAACGAAGTGTAGAGCCACGAGTCGTAACACATCTGAAATGTAACGTCTACAGTTCAAAGTGTCATCAAAGCGAACAAGAGGTGACCGAGGCGTGTAACCAGTGGCACCCCATACCATCACGCCGAATGATACGCCATTATGGCGATGACGAATACACGCTTCCAATGTGCGTTCACCGCGATGTCGCCAAACACGGATGCGACCATCATGATGCTGTAAACAGAACCTGAATTCATCCGAAAAAATGACGTTTTGCCATTCGTGCACCCAGGTTCGTCGTTGAGTACACCATCGCAGGCGCTCCTGTCTGTGATGCAGCGTCAAGGGTAAGCGCAGTCATGGTCTCCGAGCTGGTAGTCCATGCTGCTGCAAACGTCGTCGAACTGTTCGTGCATATGGTTGTTGTCTTGCAAACGTCCCCATCTTTCGACTCAGGGATCGAGACGTGGCTGCACGATCCGTTACAGCCATACGAATAAATGCCTGTCATCTCGACTGGTAGTGATATGAGGACGTTGGGATCCAGCACGGCGTTCCATATTACCCTCCTGAACCCACCGATTCGATATTCTGCTAACAGTCATTGGATCTCGACCAACGCGAGCAGCAATGTCGCGATACGATAAACCGCAAGCACGATAGGCTACAATCCGACCTTTATTAAAGTCGGAAACGTGATGGTACACATTTCTCCTCCTTACACGAGGCATGACAACAACGTTTCACCAAACAATGCCAGTCAACTGCTGTTTGTGTATGTGAAATCGGTTGGAAACTTTCCTCACGTCAGCACGTTGTAGGTGTCGCCACCGGCGCCAACCTTGTGTGAATGCTCTGAAAAGCTGATCATTTGCATATCACAGCATCTTCTTCCTGTCGGTTAAATTTCGCGTCTGTAGCACGTCATCTTCGTGGTGTAGCAATTTTAATAGCCAGTAGTGTAATATAATTAGGTGGCATCCATCTCTCTTGCATGCTTCTGTAGCCTTGATTTTCTGCTCTAGTTCTTCCTGCTTAGCCATTTCGCACTTTCTGTCAATCTCCTTTTTAGGTTTCTTCTTTAATGATTCTCAAACCAAGTGTTATATATGACTGAATTATGCTCTTCGAAAGTTCTAGCAGGCGGCTTCCTGTTTCTTCCTAGTCCACCTGTTTTTCCTTCTCGTACTTTTCCTGCAATCGAATTGCAGGCACCCATCGCAATTAACTTTTCGTCTCCCTAAACCATCTGAAGAATTTCTTTCATTTCATCATACACACTTTCAATCTCTCCATCATCTGCGGAGCTAGATGACATACAAACTTGTACTACTGTGGTAGCTGCTGGTATCGAGCCTCTGTTGGCTATGACAATGCGTTCACCAGGGTGTTCATAGTAGCTTACCAGCTTTCCTATTTTCTTATCTATTATTACGCCTATTCCTTCGTTACCCCTATTTGATTTTGTTTTGGTAATCCTGTACTGAACTGACCAGATGCCCTATTCTTTCTGTCACTGCACTTCAGTAATTTCCCACCTCAACCTAACCATTTCCTCTTTTAAATTTTCTAACCTACCTAGCCGATTACGGGATCTAACATTTCATTCTCCGTTCCATAGAAAGATGGTTTTGTTTTTCTTGCTGACGACATCCTCCTGAGTAGTCCCCGCCCTGACATGCCAATGGGAGGCATATTTTTACCTCCGGAATATTTTGCTCAAGTGGATGGCATCATCATGAAGCGATACAGTCTCTCTACACACCCTCGGAGCGTCCGCGGTGGTCTAGCGGTTCTAGGCGCTCAGTCCGGAGCCGCGCGAGTGCTACGGTCGCAGGTTCGAATCCTGCCTCGGGCATGGATGTGTGTGATGTCCTTAGGTTAGTTAGGTTTACGTAGTTCTAAGTTCTAGGGGACTGATGACCATAGATGTTAAGTCCCATAGTGCTCAGAGTCATTTTTGAACACCCTCGGAAAAATAAAGACTGTAATTACTCCTTGCTTTCAACTATTCGCAGAACCAGAACAGCAAGTTCATGTTAGTCAATGTAACAAGCCAGATCAGTTAATTATCCAGACTGTTGCCGCTGCAACTACTGCGAAGGTTGCTGCCCATCTCGAGGAATCAAGGGTTAGTCAGCCTATCCACGGACACTCCTACGTTGCGGTTGTACCTTTAGTACGGCTCTCTGTATCGTTGAGACACGGAAGCAAGGTCTATCGTTCAAGCGTTATTCACACTGTTTTTGTCTTCTCTTATAAAACAAGATAAGCATTTACGCTGCATCTCCATGCCTTTTAGAAAGTGGTGGCAAACCGTCGACTATTCAACATTCAAAGTTATTGTTCTTAACAACAGCTCAGTATAACGCACTTTAAATCATTTTAGTCGGTAAAATGATCTAGAGAGTTCACATGACTACCGAAAAAAAAACAATTTGTTGACGAATTATGTCACAATTTATGAATTATAGACAAAGAAGGGAGTGCAAAACGCAACGAGGCTGAGCGACTGAAAGACGTGTGGCATACTGGATCCCCTCCTCCCCCCTTGCATCCTTAGGGCAAAGTGAGTAATTTATAATGGATTATGTTGTGCTATTAAGCGGGGTAACGCCGCTGCATCGCAAAGCGGAGGCTGAGGGTACCAGAACCGCCTCTGGAAGGCGTATAGGTTTTAGACATTAGTTAAATGGCGGTAATGATCATAGATATGTACAGTGGTTACGTCTTCAATAAAACAAGTTAGCAGATGTTACTTCACCATGCTACAAAAAATTCCAAAGCTCACGGAAATATTGAAGCTTGATGCAGGGATGACAGTTGATTAACATTATGCGCATAAATAAGAGAAAAGATAAGTACTCTACTGTCCGATTACACAATTGGCGACAAGTCAGTGGAAACAGTAATTACCGTAAAATACAAAGACCTGGTTCAACGATCACAATTTTTCAAAACGAAACATCGTCACGATTAGCATAAAGGATAATAATATGGGTGTTTTCCATCTCACCTGTGCAGAATCAAGACAATGTAGCGCTCGTTTGTGACTGTGACAAAGAGTCGGTCGGAGATCTAAACCATCTGTTGTTATCTTGCAGCTGGCATGAAAAAAGCAAATGCAGCAATTCAGTTCATTACATGTCTAGTGCGCATAGAAAGTATTTCAGTTTCAATGGCAATGATGCGCCACTTCTAAAAGAAATCATTCATATCAATGAAAAGTAATTTAAGTGTATTTAATTTATACTGAAATTATTCGTGTGATGAGATCTTGTATTGTTGTAATATTTGTTACATAAATCTGTGTTTTAACTTGTGTTAATTCCTCTAGCGTTATGTAGCTGGTTCACTAAAAGATGTATGTTCTAAAGACTTGATCTTCAAAATTAAATGCAGCTCATTTTCAACACAAGAATGATGACTGTAACGTGCAGCTGTCAGTTAGTAAATGGTTGTACGATCTTAAGAACCAAGTGCCAATAAAAAAGGGATAAAAGAGAGTCCTAGTCCATATTTGTGGACATTATATGAAGCGTGAGAAACAAACAGTAAACACGGCTCGTGGCTTCTGGTACGTAGTGCCGCGACCACCCTGAACGAACGTTAGCACAGCGCGAAAAGCGAGAACTAGTCAACAGCGCGCTTACATGTGCTAACCACACAGCGCAACGTATACTTACCTTACCAGCGCAAGAGAAACCAAAACACTGTCACGCGCGTTCGAGGTGTTGCGGTATTTGGCATAGAGGTGGTAAAAGGCATGTTAAGCGGAACCACAAACCATACTTTGGAGGACAGGCACACGGTCACTGTCGGAATGTCTGGCCCTGCGGGACGTAGCTAAGGAGCCTTAATCCAGCCTCAAGCTCGCCTAAGTGATGTTCCGGATGCATTACAAGCTCCTCGATGATCTTCCAGAAAAAACCACAAGCGGACTGAGATTGTAGACTGTGGCCTCTCTCCTGTACGTATGCGAATCACAACGTTCTATTAACAATGAACTGTATTTAGTGGCGTCTGAAGTACATGCCATGCATTCATCACCTTAATACACGAGCGTTACGTCTCATGACTGAAACTAATTTATGTGAGTAAACACAGAGCGCATAGTAGCCGATCGTGTTATAATAACCCGTCATGTTAATTGAATACTGATACAGTTCTTTCAGATTACTGAGAAAAAATGGGTAAGTAATCTGCCCTAAAGTGATGCTGGTGCGTTATATTCTTACAGTGGCATCCAAAAGTTAAAATTAGGCTAGAAGCAGAGTCCGTGCTATGATAAAAAAGCTCTCGACGGAAACAGAAGCTCATTTATATGTAGCGTTTACGATCTTCAAAAAAATCTTTTTTTATTTATTTATTTATTTATTTTTAAGCAGCATATTAAGATGCGAGGTTAGTGACGAAGCTAGTGGGAAACTGCTATTTCAATTTACTGAGCCTCTTCCCGCTTCCACTATGGCAATAGCACCTAAAAAAGAAAAAAAATCCGGGTAAGTGCGAGTTCGACTCGTTCACCGAGGGGTTCCGTACGAACTTAGTTACTTTTATAGATAGAAGTGAGAATTTCAACGATTTTTGCTTATTATCGATATCAATACTGCCAAGATAGCAAAATATGTGGCGTAAATGGCCGTATCTTTTAACTGCATTTACGTAGAAACTCAACTTTTTTACAACGTGAAAGGACTGTAGAGTTTAGTGTGTGACACAAATTTCAACTTGATACGTCTATACGTACGGAGAAAAAGAGCTCTTAACAGACGGACAACAAATGGCAAAATAATGTAGTATAATTACAAACTAACAATTTTCAGATCTTTTCCTTTACTTGTACTTGGAAGCTTGCTTCTTGTTAAATTTAATGCCTCTAAATTAACAGGAAATACAGTACAGGTTTTAATCAGTGAGTTTGTAAGAATCAAAACATTTGACATAAATGGCGGCACCTTTTGATTGCATTGACTTGGAACCTTATGGCAAGGGACCTTAAACCTTAGATCGTGACATAAATTTTAGCTTGATACGTCCAGTCCTTCATGAGAAAAATGTGTCTCAACAGACTGCGGACAGACGGACAGTCGGATAACAAATGACAAAAAGACGTTTTACGTGCGATATAATGACAAATTAATAATTTTCGGTTTTTTCCTTTACTTTTACTGTGAAAGCTTGCTGCTTGCCAAGTTTCATGCTTCTAGGTCAACAGGAAGTACCCTGTAAGTTTTGATTAGTGAGTTTGCAGATACCAAAATTTGTAACATAAATGGCCGTATCTTTTGATTACACTGACTTAGCAGCTTAAGGAGATTACTCTGTTAAGGGGCCATATATCTTAGTATGAGACATAAATTTTAACTTGATGTGTCTACTTGTTGCTGAGAAAAGCTGGTATTTGATCAGATACAGCTTTTTAATGGGCAAGGGAGCCTTCCTACCGCACCCTTACTGTACGAGGAATGCACAAAGAAATTCTGAATCATCTGCAATTCATCGATATCGAATGGTTGTCTATAAATATGTCCCTGTACCTGTCCTAATCCCCTTTATTGCATTCCAGTAATCACCACGTTAGGTATGTGCATTATGGTATCGGAGTCTTCACTTACAGCATAATGTTTCATGAGAAATACATCACCAGATTTTCATTTGGAATATACTTCTATAATACAATTCTAACAGTATCACAGAGCTTTCAACACATAAAACGTACACTGAATCATTTACGTTGCTGCAACAGCCGCACATCTCGAAGAACAACTCAGAGATATTGCAAGAGTAGGGAAGAACTCGGGGTTTAATAATTTTTTCTCCCACGCGCTCTTCGGTAGTGGACTGACCACGATATTGTATTGCATCTAGAACAGAGTATATCCACATGATAGTACGCATTTGCGTACTGCAGTTATTTATTTAGAAGCAAATCCAGTATCTGCACGCTTACCCGACGCTAGCCGTAAGCATGTGGAGTGAGCTGAAGAAGAATGCATACGTGGGGGTCAGATTCATCTGCTGGAATCTTAAGGGAAGCACCCAAACACAGAGGACTGACTGGTCAATGAGCTAAAGCAGAAGAATCTGTCAGGCTCAAATTCATTTGCATGGATTTTGAAGGGAATGTAATCCACCCACTAAGAAGTGACAGTGTAGGAGGCGTGTGGCTGCAATTTCCGTCAGCAAGTCACCTGGAGACTGTGGCACTACAACTGGAATCGAGCATAAGGGGCTCTAAAATGACTGCTGTTGCTGGAGGAAACATCGGCACTGATTTGGTCTAGCTTGTACTTGTTGGTTAATTGGCTCACAATGTACTATAGTCGGATAAGCGTGTAGATACTGGGTTTGCTTCCAAACAAGTAACTGGGAGAAGACAGAGAGGAAGGCCACGAAAGCGATTGATAGACGACGCGGAAGAGGATGTAACATCCGTCATAGACGATGGCGAAGAACCGCACTGGTGAGGGCAGAATGAAGACACTAAGAGATACGCAGATATTTAACACCATGAAAAGCAGAAGACAGTTCATCTTACCGTCGGAGGTGGCACAAAGATTAACGAACTAGTGGAGCATTCCGGAGGAGTTCGGCTCGAAACCGCAAATCGGGACAGATTTGCGTTTTCTGTAATACCCCAAAATAGATTCAGACGAATTCTGCGCTGATTCCCTTGAAAGGGTCACGGCCAATTTGATTTCTTATCCTCTTCAATCCTAGTTTGTTGCTAGATCTATATTGACCTCATTGTGAAACATAATTTTTCCTTATTTTTCTGCAGTTTATCTCGAGTTGCTTTATACAGACGTTCACAGAGCGCAAAATTGTACAAATTTTCTCAAAAATTCTCTTGGAATCCTGAGCTATGACAAAACCTGACAACTGGAAAATGCTCACACCAAACGATTCGTGAGCTGGCCGAAAAACAGGATTAACGCTTATAACTGTACCTCAGATTCTGATTAAAAGCCTGGGCGTGAGAAACAAAATCACCACGATGGATTCCTAGCGATTTAATGCAAAATGTCTATGATACGACACTGTCAATACCCACTTGGAACACTATGTCTGGGAACGAGAGGCTTTCTGATGCCTTGTCATTATGGGGGATTAGATGTGAGCCAAGTCATTTGAGAACTGCGTCATTACAGATCACCACGATGCTGGAAAGTTTGTCAGAACCACAGCACTGTGAAAATTATAAGGCTTCTTCTAGTGACTGCAGTGGTGTTACCCTAATGTGTACCACTCCCTAACACCAGACTGTCAATGTGCTGTATTTGTGGTATCATGTATTGATACCATTGCACAGGCGTCAAAGTTCGTAGTGAATTCCAAATTTCCACCAGACTCAGATAACAGTCGCATGGGATCTGGTAGACCCAATGCTGCATCCCCACTGAGCCATGCCTCCAGCATCTCTGTTCCATGGGCGCCCTCTACCGCCGCGATATAGGACGGCCAGCGGCAGCCACTCACCCCACTTGCAGTTGGAGCCTCTTCGCTTCGTGACACTATGGAGACACTGCTTAGTTATGGCTTGGGTACTGTCGTTCGTGTTTTATGACATTGAGATGTGGACGATATTTCTTGTTGCAATATTTCTAATGATTCTTCGTTCGCTTGGAGAAATACAAATTAAGTAAATCTTGTGTTTACTGTGCTAACCTGTTCAATAATCGTTTCTACTCCTGGCCAAGCTTTCCTATGACGACCCTTGCTACACCACCTGTAGCCCACCTCTTCCTTACAACTTGTACACAATAGTATTACCGTTCATTTTTGAGACAAAACTTGCAACCAGCTCTGAGAATAAGCAGCGTTACTTTCTGCAGAAGCCACCCATCATTTTGTAGGACACAGTGAAGGCTCAAAGTGATTTTTCAATCACTGGGGCTGGGACGTGCTGGACCGTCCAGCATACTACCTGGACTTAAGCCTTATGACTTCGACTTGATTCCTAAGAAAGAGGGAGCACTTCGTGGCATTTACTTAAGAACTGTTACAGAGATTCGTCATGCAATAGACCACTCCATTCCAACTGACAACACAGCTGTATCTGCTAAAGGTATATTGCAACTTCCACGTCATTGGGAACATGTTATACAAAATACTAGTAACTTTTTTGAAGTACAATAAGACTTTGTAACATGCATCCAGTGTGTTTCAGTTGTAAATAAATAGTTGCCACTGTTAATGTTTCAACCCTCATACGTCAATATCTGGGAATCAATTAAAATTATTGTAGGAAAGAATGAGTTGCATGTGGAGATAAAACAGAAGAGATATGTGATTGTAGATACAGATGCAACAGCAGATTTATTTCATAGATGTATGTGACATTCAGCATATAAATAGTGTTTGACTATTATGGGTAAAAACTAAATGGGCGAATAGAGGAGACTGAAGCAAGCAAATAATCATAATAGAAATAGGTGGAGAAACCACTGATTTCCCCAATATGGCATATTATATATTACAAGAAGTATTCCCCATGGCTACTGATCATGTGAAGGCAGGCTTCAGCACGTCTCCTCATCGATGCCAGTACATGTTCGAAAATCCCAGGCATGCTCTGAATGCGTTGACAATCATCAACAACGCGTTCCTGTAATTCATTGGCCGGCCGGGGTGACCGAGCGGTTCTAGGCGCTACAGTCTGGAACCGCGTGACCGCTGCGGTCGCAGGTTCGAATCCTGCCTCGGGCATGGGTGTGTGTGATGTCCTTAGGTTAGTTAGGTATAAGTAGTTCTAAGTTTTAGGGGACTGATGACCTTAGAAGTTAAGTCCCATAGTGCTCAGAGCCATTTGAACCATTTTTTTTTAAATTCATCGACCTAACAGGAGTGGAATACACCAAAGCTTTTAAATATCCTCATATTAAAAGATCTGACGATTTCAAGTAGGCGTCCTGGGTGGGCGACCATGGTACTGGTGAGCCACGACCAATACACTTGTTGTTGATTTCTTGTGGTACATATTCCCAAACAGCCACATGACAGTGTGCTTGTGTACGATCATGCAAGTACCACATATGTATACTTTCGCCATAAAGAACATAATCATCAGAAATGGTTTCTGGACCTACACTGATTAGTCAGATCATTATGAACACTTATTATCGACATAAACCCGCCCAGGGGATAGCGGCGTCGCCTGGCGAGGAATGACTGCTTGTCACACACACGCACAGTGCACCAATATCAGTGAGAGCACTGTCTGTGTGTAGAATGGGGAAGGTGTGTGAACTATCTCGGTTTGAGCAAGGGCAGACCGTCAGGACCCAGAGGCTTGGCATGACCATTTCAGAAACTGCACGATTTGTCTGCTGTTCGAGGAGTGCTGTGGTGAGTGTCTTCAGCACATGGCGTAACCGTTGTGAAACCACGTCCAGATGTCATGGGGTTGGGCAATCACCTCTAATTACAGATGTCAGATGTCGTAGCCTGGACAGACAACCTAGGCACCGGACTGTGACTGAACTGACCTAAGTCTTTAATGCTGGGCAGAGTACAAATGTGTCTAAACACACAGTGCATCAACCACTCCTAACGATGGGCCTCCACAGCCAAAGACCCATGCATTTGCCAATGTTAGCAGCATGACATTGGCAATGAAGTGAAATAGTCACGTGACCATTGGCACTGGACGTTGGCGCAGTGCCAGAGTGTAGTGTGGACTGATGAATCCCGATACCTTCATCATGCTGATGGGAGGCGAGAATCTGTCGTATTCCAGGAGAACATCTCCGTGACACCTGTACTGCAGGACAGAGACAATCTGCCAGTGGCTCCATTATGCTTTGGGCATCATTCATGTGGACATTCTTGGGTCCAGAGGAGCTCGTGAAAGGAACCATGATGGTCAGTGTGTATCATATAGTGGCACTACATATACCTCTTCACGACGATCATGTTTCCCTGCGGCAGTCACGTATTTCAGCACGATAATGCGCCTTGTCACAAGGCCAGATGTGTTATGAAGTGATTGGAGGAACACAGTGGCGAGCTCCAATTGATGTCTGGCTCCCCAACTCGTCCAATGTAACACATTTCGTATGTGACTGAACGTGCTGTCAGAGCTCATCGCCCTTCTCCCCATAGTTTATGAGAATTAGGTGACTCGTGTGTCCAGATGTGGTACCAACTCCCTCTGGCGACATACCAAGGTCTCATTGCTTCCATGCCACGACGCCGTCGTTGCAGTTATCCATTCCAAAGGTGGGCATGCCAGCTATTAGGTATGTGGCTGATCAGTGTATGTTTATTAGGATTATTTACTTGTTTCACTGTATTCTACTCGCCCCTTTCTTTCACACCTGTGTTAGTGACATCCAGTACATATTCTGAATTTGATACATGCCCCTCAACCAGGGCCACTATTGCGTCTCTTCTCTCCTCTCTCTCTCTCTCTCTCTCTCTCTCTCTCTCTCTCTCTCTCTCTGTGTGTGTGTGTGTGTGTGTGTGTGTCTCCCTCCTCTCCTCCTTCTCTCTATAATATATTTTGGCGTGATTACTTGATCCATTCCACCAGTTGTTCAATTCCACATATTGTATGGAAGATCCTCTGTTAGTAGTGTTCCGAAGTGTAGGTGGCAGCTTCAGTGACAATTGAAGTTTGAATGAGACCTGGTGGTGTGCTCAGATAGCCTAATAGCGAAGCCCCCGAAAAGCACGAAATCTGGGTTCGAATCCCGATATGTTACAAATTTTAAATCGTCACGACATATTCATGACACCTGCGCATTGGCGTGCGAGTCAAAAATTCTACGATTGCTTATCTTTCCTTCTAAAAACGTTATGACCAGAAAGGAACTGTTGTTACCTTTCAATGTTTCGAATGAACAATATAACAAAGGTGACAAAACTCTTTCCTGGAGCCTGGAGCATATATTCCCCTTCCGTTTGACTGGAGCAGCTAGTTCGCTCTCAGGCGTAATGGAGAGCCACGCTGTCAGTTCGTCATTGATGGGGCGCCCATTGTCTGGGTGTCGTGCAGGACCTTGCGTCCAGCCCGATCCTCTTGGCGGTTTATCTGACTCGCCGACACTTGACAGCCCGCGCCGCACTATCGCCTTTCACCACGCGTAAACAGATCGATACCGCTGGAGGTGGAGCGGGTGCCTTCTCCTCATTTTGCAAAGTGCATTGCTCTACATACTGGAGACAACGTGGCGAGTGATTGATGGTGGCGTCCTGCGGTGTGCGGTGGTAAGCGGTGTCGTCGCCACGGCGACCGTCATGCGCTGTTGGTCTGCCTGCTGCGCATTTCAAGGGCCACGTGCTGACCGAGAAACTACCGAACGAACGTCACAAGAAACCTCATACTTAACTTGCTATACAGGCGGCCACAGCTATAGAAATGTAGTTTCATTACAGACTTGAGCTCTTCTCCTGATTTATCCGTGTCTCTACACAAAGGCAGTTATTCGTACTCATTGACGCCAAAGCTTCCTTTATTATCCCCAAACTAGCTTCACCGATATCTGACCAATGTCTTTTTACTCCGGCACTTTTCCTATTACTCACCTGTCATTACTTCAATAACCCGTTGTGTTTCATGTACATTGACTTAACTCTTTCTTCCTCTTCTTAGTGACGCTGGTTCCTCTGTCGATATTGCTCAAAATGCTTCATTTTGTACTAATTCCGTTGTCTCAGTAATACCGAACATTTTCCGTGCTAGAATGTCTTGACCTGTGAAGTACTCAAGTCCACCAGAATCCTCCAAACACACCATGAACCAATATTTAGAAATGTAAACGAGCATCCCTATAGACATTTCCCTCTCCAATAATCTGTTCATTATTTGATGCCCCGGCTACTTGATTGTTACTGCCTACAAATTTTTATACAAGCCTTGCAACTGCGCATAAAGCGGAGACAGACAAGATCACGATTGTGTGGAGAAATGGCCCACAATGAATGAGCTACTACCTGTAGAGTGGAATTCATATTATTGTCTGTAATAGATAATGAGCAAAGAAAGAACGGTAAGCTCAGGTCAGGGGCGGTATAGTGTTAATCACGGTCTTGGTTTCCAGTACAGTGTAATGGAAATGCACTCAAATTTGGAGTTCGCAGATGACCATTTCTTGCAATTATTAGCAGACGTGGCGTTCAACGTCTGTATCGGAGACATTTCCAGAATGACGGTGCCTCAACAGGGGACTTTTGAAGTAATTAATCATCCTCTTAGGAAGCATGGAATGTTTAAGCTTACTACTCACGATTGGGGGAGGTCTAGAAAGATGAGGGCACCTCAAATGGAGATGAAACTTCTTAGTGCAGTTTACTACACATTATAGCGTCAGCGCAACAAGTAATGTTGACCACATTATTGTCTGGAGAGTTCAACATAGGGACCTTCCATATCCGCACCACTTACAGTGTGTGCAAGCACCATCAGCAGCTGATTTTCCTGCACGAGTGCATTACTGCGAAACTGTTCAAATGTGTGTGAATTCCTAATGGGCCAAACTGCTTAGGTCATCAGTCCCTAGACTAGTTCACACTACTTAAACTAACTTAAACTAGCTTATGCTAAGAAAAACACACACATCCATGCCCGAGGGAGGACTCGAACCTCCGGCGGGAGGGTGCATTTCCGCGAATGGGTAACTCAACGATGTGTCAACCCCCATTATAGTGCAAATGTGGCGTTCACAGATGGGGCAAAATTTCAAAGTAGATGATTATTCTGTTGAAGAGTAGTGGAAACTGGGCTCTATCATGAAAAAAAGAAAGCGTTTCCAGATACATGTCCGTACAACATATTTTCTTCCTGTGAGCGTGAGTAACGTTTCCTGAAGTCTGACCATACCTTCATGCTACACCCTATAGTCTGGAGAATTATTTCTTTTCTTGCGTCTTCGTCACGGCATTGTTCAGCCTGTGATTGCACGATCAATACTAATCTATCAACTACCAACTAGAAAAACAGGTGACGTTACAATTTCAAGAGTATTGTAGTTGTTAGTAAGCCTCACAAACTTTTAAAGGGAGACAAAGTGCCTCGCATGACTTGTATTTCAAATACCACACCTCCTAACGCTCATAGAATACGTCCTGAAAACCTACACATCAAATAGACGTTTGCAGCAGATACCCCCATCATGATTAACCTCCTTAATGAAGCTGGCACACAGCTGTTAAAGATGGTCCTTGATATCTTGGATGACAGCATTGACGCAGAGCTGACGTCCGAACTGGTCCCACATATTCCATGGGGGACGGATCTGGGGATTCTGATGTCCATGGGAGTACCTCAAGATCGCACAGGCAATTCATAGAGACACGTTCCATGTGTGGAAAAGCACTGTCCAGTTGAAAAATGGCACCATGATAGTGCGGCACGAGAGGTAACACGTAAGGACGCAGGATGTCTGTGCCATATCGTTGTGCCGTCAGAGTTCCCTCAATCACTACCTGCCATAACCTGAGGTCATATACGATGGCTCCCCACACTAAGGCATCAGGAATAGCATGTACCTCTCCAAAACCCTGGAAGATGCGACTTTCCCAACGTCGCCAACATATTCTCTGATAATGGTCATGCAGCGTGTCCATTGCTGAACGCAGTGTGATGCCATTCGTCAGTAGTCGATGTTATTTGGTCACGGACTCGCTCGAAACGAAGCCGTTTGTATTGTGGTGATAATGACAACTTATGCACGGAAAGGTAATTCCCTAGTCCAACTGCTGCTTGCCTCCGATCAAAGGTCCAAACTGACACAAAATGTCCCATGGAGTCCATTTCTTGTTCTCGGATGGCATGTGCAAATATGCAGACGCTACGATTTACCCGGTGCACAACATGTGAATCGTCCCCTTAGAAAAGTTATACAAGACTGTGCTTAAACTGACACACAATATTTTTTGCGCAACGCAATCTTACTTTCAAAAATCCCTACAAAAGAATGGCCCTGACTAACATTAACCTATATGTTTCACAAATCACTTACCTCACAAAAAATCTTCGTTACTCGAACTACTGCAATACAGCGAGCGCCACTACTGCCAGCTAAATAAAAGATTCAAACTATTGAAGGCACTAACTACTGATAGGCATAGTTAGCAAATGAAAGATTTTGATAGAGAACAAACAATGTATTTACCTTAATAGTGTTCAAAAGTCATAATATATATAGCAGTTCATGACATCCATTCTTACAAATGTACTCTTTCTGATGGACACACGTCCAGATCATCCGCTCTCAAAAATGCTCCATCTCACTTCCCCACATCCACCACTGCTGGCGGCTCACCTCCAACTGCGCAACGCTACGCGCTGTTAACAGCCAACAGCCGAACACTACAATAGCCAACAACAATGCAAACCAGCCACAGACTGCACACAGCACAGCCAGTGATTTTCATACAGAGCGCTGGCGTTACCAATATAAAAACCTAAACAGCCTACTTACATAGCCCCCATGCTCCCCAAAAAAAATTTTACAAATTGTTTTGGGCAGTGGCCAATAACGATTTGATAAAATTTTTCGTAATTACAATAACAAAGATATCAAATGCACACACTTATCGATACAATGCTGGTCAAAAGATAAAATTTTCTCGCAGTCCATAAAGACAAAATGGCTCTGAGCACTATGCGACTTAACTTCTGAGGTCTTCAGTCGCCTAGAACTTAGAACTAATTAAACCCAACTAACCTAAGGACATCACACACATCCATGCCCGAGGCAGGATTCGAACCTGCGACCGTAGCGGTCACGCGGTTCCAGACTCAAGCGCCTTTAACCGCACGGCCACACCGGCCGGCTCCATAAAGACAGTCCTGATCATTCATCACAGTAAAATTGCAGTGTTTTTTTTTTCTCAAAGTCTGAGCAGTAAAAGAGAATGCACACGTAAGTAGTGGATTTCCATGCAGTCTTGAAGAAGTAGTTTTGTCTTTCCAACAGAAAGATAATGCTGACTCCTGACATGCAGAGCCGGCCGCGGTGGTCTCGCGGTTCTAGGCGCTCAGTCCGGAACCGCGTGACTGCTACGGTCGCCAGTTCGAATCCTGACTCAGGCATGGATGTGTGTGATGTCCTTAGGTTAGTTAGGTTTAAGTAGTTCTAAGTTCTAGGGGACTGATGACCATAGATGTTAAGTCCCATAGTACTCAGAGCCATTTGAACCATTTTTTGACATGCAGATAGGTAATGGTCCACAACAGAGCAAACCCACAGCAAACTCAGTCGAAGTTTTGAAGAATATTGATAGGTAGGTCATCACAGAGCAGACCCACTGTAGTCCTGGTAGAGATTATGGTATTGGTGGGCCACCAGAGGTGCTGACCCACTGCAGTCCTTGTAGAAATAATGGTATTGGTGTGTCATCAAAAGTGTAGACCCACTGTAGTCCTTATAGAGATGGCTAGCAGCCATCCGTTGCGACTGTGCAGGTGCACAATCACCATCGAAGAGTCTTGCGGAGAATATAGCAAGTCCATAAACCACCACTTGTGCACTCACAAAGTTTTTGGAATTGTCCTTTGAACCAGCAATGCTGTTAACCAGTCCCTTGCTGAATTATGAACACACGTGCAAACACTAACAGTCCCAACTTCTCACATATTGTGCATTACTATGACCAACAGAAATGTGTGCAGTGAAATGTAACTTAATTTGAAGAACTGGTGTCTATACAACTATAAATTTACAACATAATAATGCAATTACAAAGGTACAAAATACATCATTAAAGAACATAATAGTACAGATAACATTTGTAGTAATACAGGCTTTACAAAAGAATAGAAAGATACGTATACATCAGTGTTACAGGAATTATGACATAAGTACATACATAAAAGATCAGAATAACTTTTGAAACATCAACTTCACACATGAGCATTAAAACAAAACAGAATAAATAATGTCTAAACATCTTTACAAAGTAAATAACATATTATTAATGCAAATTATATTTGAGAATAACAGTATTCCTCATCATAGTGAATGTAGCTTAGTATTAGAAGAGAAAAAAATTCTATGAAACAGTACACAGAGACAGGAAGAAAACAAATACACAAGGGTACACAAAAACATACTGGGATAACACAAAAGGAAAGGACAGGGTTTGTTTTCAGTGTAACATTTGGTACTGCAGTCCAACCCAAAACTTCATTCCATAGATTGTCCCTCTTATTTCAACATTTGCTCCAGCCAAAAAAATCCTATCCAAGCATGCTTTCTGTATTCTGTTCACATCCTCTTTCAAAAATAGTTTTTCTCCACTGTACACTACTTTTTTGGCCAAAACCGTTTTCTTGTAGCTTCTCAATGCATTTCTTCCAATTCATCACAACTCGTTCTCTCATATAGCCTACCCCATCTTAAGCTAACTTACATCTACTGAGCTCAGTTGTATATACTAAGGGACGAGGCAATGCAGCAGTACAAAACAATTAACACAAACAACCATGACAAAAAAATGCTAATTGCCAAACAAGCAGCATTATAGAAATTAGGAAAGCAAATACAACTAATATGAGGCCATGAGCAGCAACAAGAAAAATAAATCGGTAGTAAAACTAGCTTAATACAGTGTAAAATTCAGTAAAACTGTGCCTGGCAAACAGCAGCAGCAAATGCAATAACTTATACCTAAACATGACAAAGTTCAAGCAGAAATAATATTACAGTAAAGATGGCCATGTCTAATACCTATGTCACATCTTAACACTAGAGTGATGCATCACCTTGACTTACTCTAGCAGACAAGTTACCAAACCGTTAAAAAATTATTGTGGCAATTCCTGTGAAGGGAAATGTCTATTTGTGCTCTCTTTTCTACAAAAGTACATCATAAAATTATTATTTACTGGGTCTGTAGACAGAAAATATCTATATTAGTACATCTAAAAATTTTACTTTAACCAATGCTGCAGTGCAGCTAGAAACTAGATATTAAACAAAATGAGCAAACTCTCAACTAGGAAGACAATAGATGTAAAATGTTTCTTATCATTTCCTTAGGCATTTTAGTAAATATCATAAATTACGAGCTCCACAGTGTAATCATATGTTTTCAAGTTTGAGCGTGTCGTATTTGCAATGCTTTCCACAAAGAAATGTCAATAGCGAGGATAATGGCCTCCTTTTTTCTCCACCTGTGCCTCTGAAAGGCACACACTAATGGCTTTTTTCCAGGTGACTGTTGCTCAGCTGGGTGCCCACAACGCATTATGTCACGGTCACTTAACTTTCTTACCGAAATATTTATGACAGCAGTTTCCGCTACAGTGACAGTTTGTTACAAATAAAATTTCACAGGTCGAAATATTTGCGTTACGAATCCATAGAAACAAAATCCTATAAATATAACAGTGTCCAAAAAATTTTCGCTGGCATTGTGATACATTCACGCATTTATACACAATTCATAACTCTTAAAGTACGATTCTTGGTTTCCAACATTCTTTTTCACAAGTCAGAGTCCCTAACTGCCACTCATTATTCCTTACCTTATTACACATATACATATTCGTCGACACTTCTTCAATATTTCATCATAATAAATACATAGCATAATCAAATTCCTTATATAGCATCAGCTTATTGATCATAAACATACCTCAACAGCACAATACACATCATCGTCGTAAAAATAACATCATAACACCTCAGTCAAATCTCTAAAACGCCGTAGCTTTCTGCAATAATGTCAAAACCTAAAAAAAATTCTCTGCTCATTTCAAGTGTCATCTACCTCAAACGTACTTTAAAAATCATGATCCCATACCAAATACATCATTTAAAGCTCTCATTGTATCACAGTGCTTCCGAAAAAATATGAACAGTTCACACAGTACAGACAAAATACAGTTTCATAAGTGTGAAGTTATCCAACTGTGTAATTGTGTAAACATGTGTCACTGATGTAGTAAAAAAATTTTTGTTTTTCTGTTAAATAATCAGATAGTTGTGTAATTTATGTGTTAGAGAAATATGGTACCGATGTGTAAAGTTGTATGAGCAAATACCACATTAGCTAGGGCTCCTTGTGTTTGCCAGACACATAGTACACAAAGTAGGCGTGTACCCCCTGAGGATTAATGTAATTATAATCTCAGGTGTGCTGATTACAGCAATGGAATGAAATGTATCACGGAAAACTTTCTTTGTAATTCAAAAATCTTGAAAAATAATTGGTTTAAGTACAAAATTAATCACTCAAATGTGTGTCCTGTAGCGCTAAATGTGCGTCTTGCTGTAAGATAATTCTGTGGAAGTGTCGTAGTTATCGTCCTTTGTAAGCGAAGTTCTGCTGAAGTCAATGTACTTACCTCATCATAAACGAAAGTGAAATGCTTTGCGTATAGATATCGTAGTTATTACGTACCTTACCATGATCAAGAAAGTACTATAATGTAACGTATTGTTGTGCTACGAAAAAGGCTGTCTCATTGTAGCTATACCACAAAAGTTACTACTAAAACATGTTTTACTTTCCAGAATAATACAGAAAAACTGTGCAGATATAAAACAGATACAGCGCAAAAGCAATAATATAAATTGTGTCACTCATTAGTAGCGTCGTGATATAATCGTGTAGCTGTCAAATAAACTAACCACTGTGTCATCTGATATCTCTCAGAAAGTACTTTAAATCCAGAGTGTATTTTCAAGTGAACCAAAATGTTGCATTAAAATCTCATTATCAGTACCGGTACATGTTCTAAGTATGTGAGCCTTATGGTTGTTACGTAATCGTGCCACTAACAAGCAAGAATGTACACACACAATAACACTGTGTCGTCTGTTCACTATAACAATGCATTCATAATTTCTGTTTAAATAAGTTCTCTTGGTTCTTGAATGGATATTTACCTACAAACATTGTTGCATGTTAACAGTTTCTAAGTCTGACAAAGCATACTAGTAACGTGAAGTGATAAGTTGTATGGCAAAGAGAAAGTTAAAAAGCAGATTATCTCTCAATAAATGGTTTTACATGTAAAATGTGGTGCAATCCTTTACTCTTCCTAGTACGCAGAGTTTCAACTTCAACGGAATTATCATGTGGTATACGTCGAATTCTGTAAGGTCCATTGTAAATCAGAAAGAATTTGTGACTCAAGTGTTTCTTCTTATGTGACAATGAATGAGCTTTAATGAGAACTTTCTGACCAATATATAATTTCTTTGCATTTGCTTTACCGTGTAGTTTTCTCCTTTTGTCTGCTGCAGATTTTATATTTTTAATAGCCAAATCAATTATGTCTTTGTGTCGAAGTTTACGTGTATTCGGGAAAGATACAAGCTCTCTGATTCTGTTCGCTGGTTCTTCATTCTTCAGTACCAGAGTAGGTGGTAAAGCAGTGGAGTCATGAGGCATTGCATTCAGTACATTTTGAAATAAGTGTAAATATATGTCCCAATGCTGATGCTTTCTGTGACAACAAAGTCTGCAAAGCTTATTGATGTCTTTCATAATCCGTTCAGACGGGTTACAATGTGGTGAGTACAATGAAATGAAAACAGGTTTGATTTTATGGTTCCGAAGCGTGCGTGACCAAACAGCAGATCTGAATTGCGGTCCGTTATCTGAAATGACTTTACTAACGTGTCCAACTTCACGTAAGAAATTTTTAACAAAGGCTTTGGATACAGACCGTCCAGTGGCTTTACGTAACGGAGTGAAAGAAGCAAATTTTGAAGTAAGTTCCAGAGCGACTAGAACATACGAAAATCCATTCGATGTTCTGACAAGGAGTCCCAAGAGATCAACAGCAGCAAATGCTTTTAATTTGGAAGGAATGATAGGAATCAACGGAGCACGATGTGAGACAGTAGATGGTTTAGCCTTTTGACAAAGTTTACAAATAGACAAAACTCTTCGAATTCTCTTTTCCATATTGTTAAAATAACAAGTCGTCCGAAGAATATGATAACATTTTCGTGGACCAAAATGTGCATAGCTGAAATGAATGTACCAAATGAGCTTATTAACAAAATCGTCTGGAATGCAAAGTACCCATAGCTTGTCATCAACAGTGCAGCGTTTGAAGAGTATGTTGTTTCTAACCAGATAATAATGCCAAATCTGAGTGTGCGTCTTTTCATGCCATTTACTTTTGATGTCTTTCCAAATCGGATCTTTATCTTGTTCATCAGCAATGTCCTTTAAAGATGTGCTGATGAAGTTTTCAAAGGCGACTTTCTGAATGTAAAGAATACTGAAATTTTTCTCGAGGTTGCCTTCTGTGTTACTTTTCTCAAGCCCAGCCGGTGCGCGTGACAGTGCGTCCGCAACAATGTCCTCCTTGCCGGGAATGTAGACTATTGTGAAGTGGAATTCTTGCAGAAAGAATGCCCAACGTTTTAAACTGTCATGATTTAATTTTGAAGACATAAGAAATTGTAATGCACGATGATCACTGTATACTTTTATGTGCTTACCAGAAAGAAAGAAACGGAATTTGTTAAATGCCCAAACGATAGTTAAAGCTTCTAATTCAGTAACGGAATAATTTTTTTTCAGATTTTGTTAGCACTAGGCTAGCAAAAGCAATGGTTTTCTAAACAGTAGTGTAATTTTCTGTGGCTTCTTGAAATAAATGGGCACCAAGACCGACTTTAGAAGAATCCGTGCTAAGGCAGAAATCTTGTGACAGATCTGGATGAGCTAGTATTGGCGCGTTAAGTAACGATTCTTTCAAAGAATTGAATTCCAACTGTGCTTGTTCGTCCCAGTTCCAAATAGTATTTTTTCCAGTGAGAGAAGAAAGTTTTCGTGTAGTTAGAAATTGCATATTCAGAAAACGACGGTAAAAATTTGCGAGACCTAGAAAACTGCGGACTTGTTTTTTTGTGGATGGAACTGGAATGGCTCTGATTGCTTCTAACTTTTCAGGATCCGGCTGAATGCCTCCAGAATAAATAATATGTCTCAAAAACCTCACCTTTGACCTACCGAATTCAGAACTTTTCCAAGTTAACTGTAATTCCAGATTCTGCAAAAATACGTAACAAGCTGTTGAGGATGCGATTATGTTGTTCCCATGAGGCTTCTGTTATTAGAATATCATACACATATAAGGTGTTGTGGCGTTTTAAGAACTCAGGTAATATGGAATTTAGCCCGCGAATGAACGCTGCCGAAGAAATGTTCAAACCAAAAGGAAGTTTCCGAAATTGATAACAAACGCCGAAACAAAGAAAAGCTGTGTATTCTCTACATTCTGGATGAAGTTCGATCTGATAAAAGCTGGATCTGAGATCAATAGAAGACAACACTATTACACCATTAAAATTTTGAAGAAGTTCTTCCATCGTTTTCGGCCTGTCTGTTTCAGGAATGATGATAGTATTGATTTGTCTCGAACCTAAGAAAAGCCTGGTCGATCCATTTTTATTCTCAACAACATGTAATGGATTGTTGTATGAGCTTACTGCAGGCTCAATAATGCCCTCGTCAAGCACAGATTGTATTTCTGTTCTAACTCGGTTCCTATAATGTGCCGGAATTACGTATGGTCTAACACAAAATTTAGTATGCTCACGAACACGAAATTGGTATTGAAATCCCTTGATTGTTCCTGTTTTGTGAGTAAAAACTGTGGAATGTGCTTGTAAAATCTCAGAAAGGTCTTGCCTATTAGTGTCATTACAATTCTCAATTGTTTGAATTTTATTCTGAATTAACTCATTAGTATCAAATGCGCCGTCGATATCATCCCTGTCAGTACTTGCAGAGTGATTGTTAGTGTCAAGTTCCGTCGAAAATTCCGAACTGTTGTCTAATAGGAGGTAAAGCCGATTAATTTCTCCGTCATGGTTTGAGAGCCAATCTTCAAATTTCAAAGCTATTGACTTACCTTCTTTCTCTAAACTTATTTCAGCATCGTGAAAGTTTAAGGTTGCTTTGTATTCATTCAAAAAGTCTACTCCCAATATAATTTCGGTCGACAATAATGGAACAATAAGAAAGTTCATAGAGAAGCTGTGGCTTTGACAAAAGAATTCTAAGTTGGTTTGTTGGCGTACATCTACACTTTTTCCAAAGATTGCACCCTGTAATTTAATCTTACGTAACGGAAGTGTGAGGCAATCGTTCGATTTGTTACATTTGCTAGCGGCTGTTTCACTAATTACTGAAATAGGACTGCCAGAGTCAAGTACTTCCGTAAATTTTACGTTATTTACTGTAATGTGAATCACAGGATATGCAATGTTGTTATGTTTTACGTCGTGTTCCTGGAGTAAGATGTCCCTAATGTCTTCCATTTTTACGTAATTACTAGCTACGGCAGCTGCATCGTCAGTTTCATAAGTACGTTTTGTGGCTGCCAGCGGTGTGAGTCATTGCCTATTGCCTCTTTGTTGGCGCGCGTCGTTATTGGGATTTGGAGACCTAACTTCTACAAATTCACCTTGAATCCCGCCAGTTCTGATGCAATTCAGGTCTGTCGTTACGATCATATCGTCTGTCGTCATGTCGGTAGATTCCATAGTTTCTTCCTTGTCGGTCACATGGTGGAGAATTTCTCCCTGAATCCTAACTGCGCGCTGGACCGTTGCGTCTAAAGTTATTCTGTCTCCCTTGATAATAATTATTTTGGTTCCCATATTGTCTGTTTCTCTGATTGTCTCTGTGATAGTCACTACCGCGGAGAGGTGATCTTTCCCTGTAATTATTACTACTCTGCCAACGGTTGTCATCTACATCTACATCTACATCTATACTCCGCGAGCCACCTTACGGTGTGTGGCGGAGGGTACTTATTGTACCACTATCTGATCCCCCCTTCCCTGTTCCATTCACGAATTGTGCGTGGGAAGAACGACTGCTTGTAAGTCTCCGTATTTGCTCTAATTTCTCGGATCTTTTCGTTGTGATCATTACGCGAGATATATGTGGGCGGTAGTAATATGTTGCCCATCTCTTCCCGGAATGTGCTCTCTCGTAATTTCGATAATAAACCTCTCCGTATTGCGTAACGCCTTTCTTGAAGTGTCCGCCACTGGAGCTTGTTCAGCATCTCCGTAACGCTCTCGCGCTGACTAAATGTCCCCATGACGAATCGCGCTGCTTTTCGCTGGATCATGTCTATCTCTTCTATTAATCCAACCTGGTAAGGGTCCCATACTGATGAGCAATACTCAAGAATCGGACGAACAAGCGTTTTGTAAGCTACTTCTTTCGTCGATGAGTCACATTTTCTTAGAATTCTTCCTATGAATCTCAACCTGGCGCCTGCTTTTCCCACTATTTGTTTTATGTGATCATTCCACTTCAGATCGCTCCGGATAGTAACTCCTAAGTATTTTACGGTCGTTACCGCTTCCAATGATTTACCACCTATGGCATAATCGTACTGGAATGGATTTCTGCCCCTATGTATGCGCATTATATTACATTTATCTACGTTTAGGGAAAGCTGCCAGCTGTCGCACCATGCATTAATCCTCTGCAGGTCCTCCTGGAGTACGTACGAGTCTTCTGACGTTGCTACTTTCTTGTAGACAACCGTGTCATCTGCAAATAGCCTCACGGAGCTACCGATGTTGTCAACTAAGTCATTTATGTATATTGTAAACAATAAAGGTCCTATCACGCTTCCCTGCGGTACTCCCGAAATTGCCTCTACATCTGCAGATTTTGAACCGTTAAGAATGACATGTTGTGTTCTTTCTTCTAGGAAATCCTGAATCCAATCACAAACCTGGTCCGATATTCCGTAAGCTCGTATTTTTTTCACTAAACGTAAGTGCGGAACCGTATCAAATGCCTTCCTGAAGTCCAGGAATACGGCATCAATCTGCTCGCCAGTGTCTACGGCACTGTGAATTTCTTGGGCAAATAGGGCGAGCTGAGTTTCACATGATCTCTGTTTGCGGAATCCATGTTGGTTATGATGAAGGAGATTTGTATTATCTAAGAACGTCATAATACGAGAACACAAAACATGTTCCATTATTCTACAACAGATTGACGTAAGCGAAATAGGCCTATAATTATTCGCATCTGATTTATGACCCTTCTTGAAAATGGGAACGACCTGCGCTTTCTTCCAGTCGCTAGGTACTTTACGTTCTTCCAGCGATCTACGATAAATTGCTGATAGAAAGGGGGCAAGTTCTTTAGCATAATCACTGTAGAATCTTAAGGGTATCTCGTCTGGTCCGGATGCTTTTTCGCTACTAAGTGATAGCAGTTGTTTTTCAATTCCGATATCGTTTATTTCAATATTTTCCATTTTGGCGTCCGTGCGACGGCTGAAGTCAGGGACCGTGTTACGATTTTCCGCAGTGAAACAGTTTCGGAACACTGAATTCAGTATTTCTGCTTTTCTTCGGTCGTCCTCTGTTTCGGTGCCATCGTGGTCAACGAGTGACTGAATAGGGGATTTAGATCCGCTTACCGATTTTACATATGACCAAAACTTTTTAGGGTTCTTGTTTAGATTGTTTGCCAATGTTTTATGTTCGAATTCGTTGAATGCTTCTCTCATTGCTCTCTTTACGCTCTTTTTCGCTTCGTTCAGCTTTTCCTTATCAGCTATGATTCGACTACTCTTAAACCTATGATGAAGCTTTCTTTGTTTCCGTAGTACCTTTCGTACATGATTGTTATACCACGGTGGATCTTTCCCCTCGCTTTGGACCTTAGTCGGTACGAACTTATCTAAGGCGTACTGGACGATGTTTCTGAATTTTTTCCATTTTTGTTCCACATCCTCTTCCTCAGAAATGAACGTTTGATGGTGGTCACTCAGATATTCTGCGATTTGTGCCCTATCACTCTTGTTAAGCAAATATATTTTCCTTCCTTTCTTGGCATTTCTTATTACACTTGTAGTCATTGATGCAACCACTGACTTATGATCACTGATACCCTCTTCTACATTCACGGAGTCGAAAAGTTCCGGTCTATTTGTTGCTATGAGGTCTAAAACGTTAGCTTCACGAGTTGGTTCTCTAACTATCTGCTCGAAGTAATTCTCGGACAAGGCAGTCAGGATAATGTCACAAGAGTCTCTGTCCCTGGCTCCAGTTCTGATTGTGTGACTATCCCATTCTATACCTGGTAGATTGAAGTCTCCCCCTATTACAATAGTATGATCACGAAACTTCTTCACGACGTTCTGCAGGTTCTCTCTGAGGCGCTCAACTACTACGGTTGCTGATGCAGGTGGTCTATAGAAGCATCCGACTATCATATCTGACCCACCTTTGATACTTAACTTAACCCAGATTATTTCACATTCGCATTCGCTAATAACTTCACTGGATATTATTGAATTCTTTACTGCTATAAATACTCCTCCACCATTGGCGTTTATCCTATCCTTGCGGTATATATTCCATTCTGTGTCTAGGATTTCGTTACTGTTCACTTCCGGTTTTAACCAACTTTCCGTTCCTAATACTATATGCGCACTATTTCCTTCAATAAGAGATACTAATTCAGGAACCTTGCCCTGGATACTCCTGCAGTTTACCAATATTACGTTAACTTTTCCTGTTTTTGATCTCTGAGGACGGACGTTCTTTATCAACGATGATAATGTCCTCTCTGGTAAGCCGTCAGGTATTTTATCGTTTCGCCCAAGGGGGGGACCCTCTAACCTAAAAAACCCCCGTGTGCACGCCACACGTACTCTGCTACCCTAGTAGCTGCTTCCGGTGTGTAGTGCACGCCTGACCTGTCTAGGGGGGCCCTACAGTTCTCCACCCAATAACGGAGGTCGATGAATTTGCAACCATTATAGTCGCAGAGTCGTCTGAGCCTCTGGTTTAGACCCTCCACACGGCTCCAAACCAGAGGACCGCGATCGACTCTGGGCACTATGCTGCAGATATTAAGCTCAGCTTGCACTCCGCGTGCGATGCTGGTTGTCTTCACCAAATCAGCCAGCCGCCGGAAGGAACCAAGGATGGCCTCAGAACCCAAGCGGCAGGCGTCATTCGTTCCGACATGTGCTACTATCTGCAGCCGGTCACACCCAGTGCGTTCAATAGCTGCCGGAAGGGCCTCCTCCACATTACGGACGAGACCCCCCGGCAAGCACACCGAGTGCACACTGGCATTCTTCCCCGACCTACCCGCTATTTTCCTGAGGGGCTCCATAACCCGCCTAACGTTGGAGCTCCCTATAACTAATAGGCCCGCCCTCTGTGACTGTCGGGACCTTGCCGGAGAATCGGCCACTGGCCCAACAGGCGAGGCATCCTGTGGTGACTCGGAAACGATGTCATCACCACTAGGAAGCAGCCCGTACCTGTTGGAAAGGGGTAAGGCAGCTGCCACGCGGCCAGATCCCACCTTCGCCTTTCGGCCAGGCACGCGCGAGCCCACCACTGTCCGCCATTCACCCTGGAGTGATGGCTGACCTGTAAGATGCTCACTGCCGGAAGACGCAGCGACATCAGGGGTTCCATGTGATTCCAAGGCCACCGAAGTAGGCATAGGTCTCACCACAGTTGCCCCAACGCCACTACGAGCCGACGCCTGCGCCTCGAGCTCGATGAGCCTAACAGACAAAGCCTCCACCTGCCCCCGAAGAGTGGCCAATTCTCCTTGCGTCCGCTCACAACAACCACAGTCCCTACACATGACTATGTTTACCCTACTCTATACGGTGACAAATTCCCAAGATAATCTTCTGATGAGCTACTCTGATAATCAAGAAACACTCACTGAAATACGAGACGCGAAAACTACGCTAGGTTTTCCCAGAAAAACTATTTAAAAGCTAAGCGCAGCAAATAAGTACAAAAACGCTTTATACAAACAGTACTCGCTGCTGCTGGTGCTCTCGCTCTGGCTGTCACAAGACAACTGCTGATTCAAGTGACTAGTGGCTAACGGCCGCGAAACAAACAAAAGACGGTTTTAGGGCGCTTTCTGTTCTAAACGATCAAGAAAACACTAAGAAATCTAACACGAAAACTACGTAAAGTTTTATCAAGAACTGTTAGTTACTATGCAGAGCAGATAAACACAAATAGAATCCCTTCCTTAGTGGAAGGTCGTAAACAAAATGCAAAATAAACGCTTTATACAAACAGTACTCGCTGCTGCTGGTGCTCTCGCTCTGGCTGTCACAAGACAACTGCTGATTCAAGTGACTAGTGGCTAACGGCCGCGAAACAAACAAAAGACGGTTTTAGGGCGCTTTCTGTTCTAAACGATCAAGAAAACACTAAGAAATCTAACACGAAAACTACGTAAAGTTTTATCAAGAACTGTTAGTTACTATGCAGAGCAGATAAACACAAATAGAATCCCTTCTTTAGTGGAAGGTCGTAAACAAAATGCAAAATAAACGCTTTATACAAACAGTACTCGCTGCTGCTGGTGCTCTCGCTCTGGCTGTCACAAGACACATACGGGTGGTGTCTGTTTTGGTCACGATTTGTGTTGTGAGAATAGCCTTGTCGTGTCCAGTTATTATTTCTTTCATCGCGGAATTGCGATGGATGTGACCTGTAATTGTTGTGTTCCTGTTTTCGCCTTCCGCGATTGTCAGTGTCAATTTCTAATTCTTGTAAGAGTCCCTGAAAAACTTCAATGTCGTCTTTGCAACGTCCTGCCAAAATAAGATGTCGTAAATGTTCAGGTAATTTGATTGAGCAAATGCGGATAAGTTCTGAGGGGCTGTATGGGTTTGACAGGTACTGATTCTTGTGCAACATGTCTTCAAAATATCTCACAAGACTGGAAAATTCAGATTGTTCGAAATGTTTCATCATTATTTATTTTTATTTATTTATTTATTTATTGTTCCGTGGGACCACATTTAGGAGAAGTCTCCATGGTCATGGAACGAGTCAATACATGAAATTATAACACGATTGTAGAAACAGATAAAATGATATATAAGAAACATATTCAGACGACAAGTCGTTAGTTTAAATAAAGAAAATCAAGAATGTAACACTGGAATTTGCTTAATTTTTATCTCTTCCAGGAGCTCCTCGACAGAATAGAAGGAGTGAGCCATGAGGAAACTCTTCAGTTTAGACTTAAAAGTGTTTGGGCTACTGCTAAGATTTTTGAGTTCTTGTGGTAGCTTATTGAAAATGGATGCAGCAGAATACTGCACTCCTTTCTGCACAAGAGTCAAGGAAGTGCATTCCACATGCAGATTTGATTTCTGCCTAGTATTAACTGAGTGAAAGCTGCTAACTCTTGGGAATAAGCTAATATTGCTAACAACAAACGACATTAAAGAAAATACATACTGTGAGGGCAATGTCAAAATTCCCAGACTATTGAATAGGGGTCGACAAGAGGTTTTCGAACTTACACCATACATAGCTCGAACAGCCCGTTTTTGAGCCAAAAATACCCTTTTTGAATCAGAAGAATTACCCCAAAAAAAAAAAATACCATATGACATAAGCGTATGAAAATATGCGAAGTATACTACTTTTCGTGTTGAAATGTCACTTATTTCAGATACTGTTCTAATGGTAAATAAAGCTGTATTTAGTTTCTGAACAAGATCCTGAACATGGGCTTTCCACAACAGCTTACTATTTATCCGTACCCCTAGGAACTTGAACTGTTCCGTCTCGCTTATAACATGCCCATTCTGTCTGATTAAAATGTCAGTTCTTGTTGAATTGTGGGTTAGAAACTGTAAAAACCGAGTCTTACTGTGATTTAGCATCAAATTATTTTCCACAAGCCATGAACTTATATCATGAACTACATTATTTGATAATGTTTCAATATTACACACAAGATCCTTCACTACCAAGGTGGTGTCATCAGCAAACAGAAATATTTTTGAATCACCTGTAATACTAGAAGGCATATCATTTACATAAATAAGGAACAGCAGTGGCCCCAGCACCGACCCTTGGGGAACGCCCCATTTAACAGTGCCCCATTGGGACTGAACATCATTACCACTCTCAATATTGCGGAGGATTACCTTCTGCTTTCTGTTCTTAAAGTAGGAGGCGAACCAATTGTAAGCTACTCCCCTTACTCCATAATGTTCCAACTTCTGCAGTAATATTTTGTGGTCAACACAGTCAAAAGCCTTCGTTAAATCAAAGAAAACACCTAACGTTCGCAACCTTTTATTTAATCCGTCCAAAACTTCACAGAGAAAAGAGACTATAGCATTTTCAGTTGTTAAGCCATTTCTAAAACCAAACTGTACATTTGACAGCAAATTATGTGAATTTAAATGCTGCAGTAACCTTGTATATACAACCCTCTCGATAACTTTAGCAAACACCGATGGCATAGGAATAGGTCTATAATTGTCAACATTAACCCTGTCTCCCTTTTTATAAAGTGGCTTCACTACCGAGTACTTTAATCGGTCAGGAAACCGACCACTCCTAAAGGAAAAGTTACAGATATGGCTAAGTACTGAGCTAACATACGTGGAACAATACTTCAGTATTCTGCTAGATACCCCGTCATATCCATGAGAGTTCTTGGTCTTTAGTGATTTAATTATTAACTCAATCTCCCTCTTGTCAGTATCATGGAAGAGCATTTCAGGTAACAGTCTCGGAACACTTTTTTCTAAGAGCGCTATATGATTCCCTGTTGGGACTAGGTTTCTATTTAGTTCACCTGCTATATTCAGAAAGTGATTATTAAGTACTGTACATATATGCGACTTATCAGTAACACGGACATCCCCACTATGCACTGATTCTAAATTCTCGACCTGTCTCTGCAGACCAGCCACTTCCTTTACGACTGACCATATGGTTTTAATTTTATCCTGAGACTTAGCTATTCTATCTGCATACCACATACTTTTTGCCTTCCTAATAACTTTTTTAAGCACCTTACAATACTGTTTGTAATGGGCTGCTGCATTTAGATTTTGACTGTTTCTAACGTTTTGATATAATTGCCACTTTGTTCTACAAGATATTCTTATCCCTTTAGTCAGCCACCCAGGCTGCCTGTTTGTGCTAGTACCCTGTTTTGAACGTTCTAACGGAAAGCAACTTTCAAAGAGCACGAGAAAAGTCTTGAGGAAAGCATTATATTTATCGTCTACTGTATCAGCACAATAAACATCTTGCCACTCTTGTTCCTTGATAAGGTTTACAAAAGTCTGTACAGCAACTGCATCAGCTTTCCTAAAAAGTTGGTAACTGTATTTAACATGTGTTGCAGCACAAAAATCTTTTAGACTTAAAATTTGTGCATCATGATCTGAAAGGCCATTCACCTTTTTGCTAACAGAATGCCCTTCTAATAATGACGAATGAACAAAAATATTGTCTATGGTTGTTCTACTGTTCCCTTGCACTCTCGTTGGAAAGAATACGGTTTGCATAAGATTATATGAATTAAGGAGGTCTACCAGCATCCTTTTCCTTGCACAATCACTTATACAATTAATATTGAAGTCACCACATATAACTAACTTTTTGTATTTCCTATAAAGTGAACCAAGAACCTCCTCTAGCATTAGCAAAAATTTTGTGAAATCGGAGTCTGAGGATCTATAAATAGCAACAGTAAGAAGTTTAGCTCCACTAAATTTAACCACACCTGCACAACAGTCAAACACCTTTTCAGTGCAGTACTTTGAAACATCAATTGACTCAAATGGGATACCGTTTTTCACATACATGGCTACTCCCCTACACCGCAAAGAGCTCCTAGAAAAGCTGCCAGCCAACCTGTATCCTGGTAAAGGAAGCCTCTGAATTATCTCCTTATTTAAGAAGTGTTCAGATATACCAATAATTTCAGAGTCAACATCTATAAGCAGTTCACTAAGTTTATCTCTAATACCTTGTATATTTTGATGAAATATACTAATTCCCTCATTAATCGGATACCCAAGCTTTGTAGAAAGTGGTTTCTTTGTTAGAGAGACTTCCCTTAAGCTGCTGACTTCAATCTAAAAAAGGTACAGCTCTAACACCCACAACTACCGGAATTTTCCCATGAGTGATCCCACCACCCCCACCTATGCTGTCACCTATAAGTTTTGCCAACCTCCCCTTCCCATACCTGTTGAGGTGCAGGCCATGTCTAGTGAAACCCGTCCTACCGATAGACTCCACCGACAGCACTGAAATGTGACTCATGCCTTCTGTCATCAGCGCACCCCCAAGTCTCATGTTATTACGCCTGACGGCTGTATTAAGATGAGGCCAATCGTGACGCTGAAACAGTTCCACGAAATGCACATTCGTGGTGCCAGTCTGAGTGGCTATCTTTTCCAGGTCACCATCTATGTCATACTCCCCATCCCTATCAATGCTATTACCAGCCCCACCCACAATCACTACCTGATCCTCTTTAGTAAAATCCCTACATAACCCCCCTATGTTAAAAGTCACCTGAGCCAATCCTGCATTAGGCTTCACAATGCTGGTGACCTGGTACTCACTCCCCAAAACTTCCTGCAACTGCTGTCCTACACCTCTACCATGAGAACTACCTAACAGCAGAACCTTCTTCTTTCTCTTAGACTTTGCAACTGTCCTAGCCACCGTAACTGGTCTGCTGCATACTTCCTACATCTGCAGCTACTAGAGATTCCTCTCCACTAGACTCTGACAGTTGGTCATATCTATTACAAACACCAATAGTAAAACTATCTGAAAATCTCCTTCTCCTAGCAGATCTCTTGCCAACAGCCAGCTCCCATTCCCCAACCCCCTTCTCCCTCCTCATCCTATCTAGCTCCTCCTGTGCGTTTTTCAACTGCACCTGAAGGGCTCAGATCTTACGCTCCTGCTCCTCTATCAACTTACTCTTGCTACATAACCTGCAGTTCCAGGAGAGGATCTCACCAGAATGCCCACTGGTTTCCCCACTGCATTCCCCCCAGTGAAAATACTTCGAACAAGTCTCACACCGCAATCCACTACTCACGAACCTACGGCAAAGCCCACACTTCTCACTCATGGTAAAATTTTACAATTATTGAAACAAGAAAACAACTTTATCTAAGTTCCGCTACTACAATAAGAAGCTGTTAAAAACTGACTACAATTATCACAAACTTGCTCTACAAGGGAAGTAACTACTATTATTGACAGTATTAATCAACAACAAATGAGAATATAACAAAATACTAACACAGAAAGAAAATCAAACGTCTAATGACAGTAACGAAACTGAAAGCAGTTCGCAAAAATTTCTTCTGAAGTTATTTCACCGGAAAACACCAAGAACACCGGTTGAAGACTACTAAAGTTCCTAAATAAACTACTATACACAAACAATTAATTAGTACTTAGCTTTCGATGCGCCGCTACAGCTGCAACTGGTCAGCGCGGAATATAAACACGGGCAAGAGGTTAAGTTGCTCGATACGAAACACTCACAAATATCAGACCACAACACAAGAAATGCAGAGGTGAATGAAGAAACCACTAATAAGTCACTTATATAGTAAATATTATCACAAAAACAGTTAAAATATATATCTGAAACCTAAAAATAGATGAAAACTTAGAGAGCGATCTCACACGCAGTCACGCGCTTATGACGTCACACCAAAGATGCTATGTTTTACTCGGTCTTGTGTAGCTTGAGACCAATATGCTGAGAGGAAGGCATGATAAAATTCTCCTTCACTGTGGCAATCATGAATGACCGATCACATTCTTACAGCTGGTTCATTCTCTAAGTAGCCACATATAAATTCTAACCTGTGCTCTAATGACCAGTTGGGGGGGAAACAATGACAGAATTGATGAAGCCACGCTTGTGGATGAATGTCGTTGCCAGAATTCTTAAATGTCTTGAATTTGCGTGTGGTAATGAACAGCTTATAGTCAATATCATCGTGTCGGCGAGTCGCATGTCGGTCATTGTTACGTCGTTTCGGCGGTTCCATTTCAAAATTCGGTGCACCTTGCCAATTTCTTTAATCATTTCCGAAATGCGCTGTGTTATTATTTAGTGGCTGTTCCGTATTTCTACGTCCCTCTTCCCGTATTGGAGCGCGAGTGTCCTCTAAAATATGTAATTCTTGTATTACCTGTGTCAACTGATCTTGTACTTCCCGGATTTCTCTTTGGTGTTGCGTATTAATTTGATTCTGATTTTGTTTGAATTTCCTAATTTGTTCGCACTCTTCTGTGTCATTAAAGACTACCGGTTTTGTGTCATTCAGATTACCATCTACCTTCGTAGATAAATTATTTGGCTGATCCGTTAGTTCAACTACTTTCTCTGATAATGAACTAATTTCCTCCATGTGTCTTTCTGAACCAATTTTCAGAGTATCTACTGTGTCCTTTAAGCTTTCCTGAGTTTTTGCAAGTTGCGGAACCGAATCGGTAGATGCAACTGAGTCAATTTTAGCTTGCAAGGTGTCGTGATTTTCATGAACAGTAGTTTGCAGTTCCTTTATGGCTGCTTCGTGATTCTGTAATGCATTTTCATGACGCGAAAAAATAGGTTGGAAATGCTCACAAATTTGTGTTTTTACGTCATTACAGACTTTTTGACATTTCGATTCGATTTTATGTAACTCAGTAGTTAAATCTTCACGTGTTTGCTCAAGCGTGGTGTCTAACTTCCGAAGATTTTGTTCCATTGTGTCTAACTTTTGAAGCTTTTGCTGTGTTTTTCTCTGATTTTGTTCCATTGCGTCTAACTTTTGAAGATTTTGTTCCATTGCGTCTAACTGTTGCTGTGTTTGTCCCTGATTTTGTTTCATTTGTTGCATTAATTGCAATAATAATGTATTAGTGACTGGAATCTGTTCCTCTATGCTTTTCGGCAGTGCATTTGCACCAGCAACATTCACATTTTGAAGATCAGAAAATGTGTCTTGACTTATTTGAGAAAACGGTGAGGACCCAAAACCTGAGTCTACAGTATTTGCAATATTGTGTTCTGTCATTTCGGATTCCTGAGGCGAGCTGTTGCCGACCGATCAATCGGTAATGCTTCCCTGTTCACTCCTTGTTTCACTGTCTACACCATTATTTGCCGCCCGCTCCATTTCCCTATGCACAATTACCAAATTACTAGTTTGAACATTGGTTAATTCATTACATGGTGGCGCTAACACACTGCTTTCGACTTCACTGTAATTTCTCAGTTTACTTTGGAGCCTAATATTACGTTTTTCACACGTCGTTATTGTCACAATATTTCACACGACAACACAGAAAAGCACAATTTTAAGAGCAAAATAAGAAAACACATAAACATAGCACTGAAAGTAATATCCAGTTAATTGCAAGTGCAGCTGCGAAATGCTTGGTGCAAATCTACATGCATGCCACAAGTGTTTTACTGTACAACAATGACAAACTACAACTACAAAGGAAATTCTCTCTACAATTATGTGCTAGCAATAAACAATAGCTACACTAATTACACAAACTACAAGAAAAAATCAGAAGATTCCACTGAGGTATCGTGGCAGGGTCGCCATATGAAACGTCCCCTTAGAAAAATTATACAAGACTGTGCTTAAACTGACACACTATATTTTTTGCGCAACGCAATCTTACTTTCAAAAATCCCTACAAAAGAATGGCCCTGACTAACATTAACCTATATGTTTCACAAATCACTTACCTCACAAAGAATCTTCGTTACTCGAACTACTGCAATACAGCGAGCACCACTACTGCCAGCTAAATAAAAGATTCAAACTACTGAAGGCGCTAACTACTGATAGGCATAGTTAGCAAATGAAAGATTTTGATAGAGAACAAACAATGTATTTAGCTTAATAGTGTTCAAAAGTCATAATATATATAGCAGTTCATGACATCCATTCTTACAAATGTTCTCTTGCTGATGGACACACGTCCAGATCATCCGCTCTCAAAAATGCTCCATCTCACTTCCCCATATCCACCACTGCTGGCGGCTCACCTCCAACTGCGCAACGCTACGCGCTGTTAACAGCCAACAGCCCAACACTACAATAGCCAACAACAATGCAAACCAGCCACAGACTGCACACAGCACAGCCAGTGATTTTCATATAGAGCACTATGTGGCGTTACCAATATAAAAACCTAAACAGCCTACTTACAGATGGAGATCCTCCCTTGCAGTAATCAGACGTAGTCTACTAGAGACTTGATGAGTATGCCTGCCGTCACGTTCCAATGCAGTCCACAATTGGGCCCTCGTCACATCCGAACGCGCCCTCGTCACATCCGAACGCCCCACGAACCTGAATAGCGCACTATTTTACCATATGGTCTAATGGACTATGCCAGGTCTCTTGTAACGTTGTCTCAGACTAGTATGCGGCATCTCCGCGGCCTTCACTTTGATTGCTCAAAATATGGCCTTGTTTATGTCCTTCATATAGCCTACCAGTTTGGTAACAACACTAAACACGAACAACACTAACATATTCTGGTGATCATTCTGCCTGTTTCAGAGAATTGCAATTCTAATCATTTACAGAACATACCCGCCAATGGCGTGTATGTGTACAAAATTGTATCGTTATCCTACCATGTCTTTTGAGTGCTTCCTTTTTTTGTCAAGCTGTGTGTATAAAATTATTAAAAATTCATGGTTACTTCCCTTGTGACCATGTCGTCCCAAAATATGCATCAACACCATTTGTCCAGTCGGTAAACTACAATCAAAGAAATTATCATATGCAGTTAGTGCATGTAGTCAGTGTTATAGCAATTGCTATTGTAACAGATCTCTTATAAGATCAATCTGTGGTTGGCTACTTTAATTATAGTCATACTGTTTATTGTGCCAGACGAAAAGCACTTGTTGGCACTGTGGTGGACTCATAGATTTACTTCAGGAGGCCGAGTTGATACTATAACAGACTCCAAATATTGAACCACTTTATTGTAACTTGAGCAAGATGAAATACTTAACTTTGTAATAACAATGTAGGAAAAGATAGATTCTGCTCATGTGTGCGTGAGGTGTGCTTGCTTGTGTGAATGTATAGTGTATAGTTCTCTTTTTCCGACGAAGGCCCAGACCGAAATCTTATGTGTAAGTGTCTTTTAATTGTGCCTGTCTGCAACTTAGAGTGTTATCTTTATGGTAAGTAGCCATCTGTCTTTACGTACATTGTTGATATTCCTATCTAGATTTTCCATTGTTTAACTTTGCAATAATTCATGTCCACATGATTGTCTGTGTACTCCATCTCTACACCCTTCATCCACTTTCTCAAGGTGGCTTCCATTAACTCCCCTTCCTGGATGATGTCCTCCCTCCCTCCATTCATCCCTCCTATCAACTCTGATCCTCACCTCCCCCTCCTTTCCCGTACCCTTTTCCCAGGCTCCCTCTTCCCCCCTCCCTTCCATCCCGTTTTTTAACCCGCCTACCCTCTCTCTGCCTCCCTTCTCTCCCCCGAGTCCTTTTGCATTTCCTTCCTCTGCCTTTCCCCCATGCCCTCTCGCGTCCACCCTGCTCCCCCCTTTCTGAGTCCTCTCCCTCTGTCGGTGCCCCCCGCCTTTCGTTTTCCCTCTTCTCCCCTTTTTTCCCCCCTCATCCGTCCAGGTCCTTCCCCCCCCCCCCCATATGCCCTTGCTTGTGATGTGTCATCTTTGTGCGGATTTTTTAGTGCAGTGTTTCCAGTGATTGACATCATACTGTTGCTGGGTGTGATTTTTATATCTCTTGCGAAGAGAAACCAGACTGTCTACTATTTTCCCTGTCTGCTTCCTGTTTATTTTATTATCATCACCCAACATTTGTTTTATGTTTTAACTTCCCACAATTTTCCTCCGTTTCACAATTTATGTCATCGTTTCATCGCCTGCCTTTATTGTTTCTTATCTTCTTATGTTTTAAAAATTCTGTAGGCTGAAGAGCAGCGTACTAAGCTGCTGCCAGACCGCCCCCTTCAGGGGAAACCGAAATCCAATAAAGGAAAAAAAAATCGTGTATGGATGAATCATAGTTGTAGTCACCGTCTTGCCATCCAGAATTAGGATTCCCTTGGTTGTTCTACGCAGGTAAGGTGAATGACAGGTTTGTTCTTCCAGCAAGGCCGCAGTCGGTTCTCTCCTACACTTTCCCCAGTCAGAGCTTGTGTTCCACCTGAATTGCTCCCAATACCCACAGAATATTAATTAGGCGATGACGATGGAGGTGCTCGAATAGGTACAAGTGGATTAATTATACATTTTTACCCAGCGATGTCGTCTCCTGAATGGTTTGATGAGACCAGCCACGATTTTCTCTCCTGTGCCAATCTCTTCATATTGTTACAGCATCATTTTTCAGAACAGACCAGCAACATATGCAGATTCACAAGATTCAAATTAGAGACCCAACCTCAATCTGCAAAATTAATTGATCTTAACTTTACGAGTGATCATTACTTGCGGTAGTATAAAAATTATCTTGCATGTTGTTTGGAAGTAAGAAAACGTTATGAAGCAAACTAGACGAAACGGCCAGTCAACTGAACACCCCACTGTGCTTCTTCCCCATGGCAGTCACACAATGGACGAGGGCCTGCAGAGCTTTCTCTGACGCCCTGCAGCACCGCCGTATGAATTCCTTAACAGGGAGAGCTTCGTGTATTGATCACCTGCAGGAAAGTTTGATATGGAGTAAACAGGAACCTTAGCAGAAAGCACTATTGTCTATCGAACGCAGACACGACTTTTGGCGCTGACACCAGACAGAGATCGATATCGGGCAGGTGAAAAGAAAGCTCTCGGTATTTGAAAACCGCTGGATGTCGCTGAATGCACGGCTTTTAGACAAAAAAGAAAGAAAAATACTTTCTCTAGGAAGATATGAAATATGAATGCTGGTTAATCAGGAACTTTTCCCAGACTGGCTGAGAGCACCGCAATGCCGAAAGGAAATTCCTCGGAACTGGTAGGAAATAGAATGCAGTCAATCAACTTTTCTAACTTGTAACGGAAAACGCAGTAAAGCAAGCCTTCCTTGGCAGATGCCGTCCAAAAAAGAAAGAAAGTAAGAAACCTTTTCCTCGTCTTGGCTTCTACATCACAGATCTTCAACTCTGATGTCATCTTAAAAGGAAGGAAACTTGTGCTGCTGCAGAGTAAGGTCGCAGTATTTCTCCCACCCCAGCAGCTACAATATGGCAAAACCAAGCCGCTTCTGCATGAGGTGTAGGGAAAGTCAAATCAGTTTACAACTTTAACATCTTAGAGCTTCACTCTAACGAGTTATCCTGCAAGTCAGGAAATGTTGGCTTCCAAATTCCAAAAAAGTGGCGTGGTACTATTTTCCATAATTCTAAGTGCTGCCTTCAGCAATTCCATCCTTTACTAACTCATTCCAAGACGACCACTCAACACTTAGCGATTTATTTTCAACTTTCACCCCGACCCTCATGTCAGATTAACAGATTTGCGTTCGCACAGGTTGTCTCAAGTAACTGTGTTGCCACAGGATGCCTTTATGAAATATAATTGAGAGTTATGCATTTTTGTCATAATTTTTAAGCTGCAGGATGATGAATAAATCAAATGATCAATATATCCGATTTAATTCAATTCCACATTCCTAATAAAAGAAACTCACCTACACTATTAGAGTATGATTTACGTCCTCAATTTTTTACAATCTTACCCCTTTTAATAATTTGTCCACTACAGATTCCTCATGGATGTTATTCCCCGATATATTGACACATGGTGCTGCCCAATATCCAAAGTAATTTATCCAAAATCTTAACGCATGTCCGATCAACCTGTATTTTCTTCTGGTCGGTGTTTCCCCCATAATCCTTTCACCGCCTGTTCAGCAGAGAACATTAAAAGTTTAATGTTAAACTTCTAAACTCATGTTTGTAAGTGTCTGGTTGTTATCTGAAAAATATAAAAAAATTATTTTGGTATACAAATATGCAAATTTCGGTGCAGGGCAACAGATCTATGTGGAAATTAAATTTTGAACCGAAATATGCGGAGCTCACGCTACACGATGCGAAATCCGGCTTAGCCGATGCATCGAACAACTCGTCTGCGGAAATCCTGCCTACCCAGTGCATCGAACAACTCGTCTGCGAGAAAGCAATCCGTTTTATGAAATTTGCTATGCTATGTGACTGCAAAACAAATGACACAGATTAAAATGGTGGCCTTGAATATTGCTAATCTTTATCTTATTCTTGAAAACAATTACTGTACCAGAACTGTTATTGTAATTAAGAGCAAATAAACATAAGAATTAACAGCTCTAACTTTCTAATAAAACTGCTTGAAAATTCACAAGGTAGTACTTTACTGAAATCTTTCACTAGTGTTAAGTCTCTGAACTGATATGATTTTTTTTCACAAGTGCACTCTGAGAGTCACTGTGCCTTACAGTGGACATGAGAAGGTAATTAAGTTTATTGGCATACCTGTGTGCACGGAACGCTCGTCTCTTCTGCAACCCGTTACTATTAAGATAATGAGTTTGTCAAAAGTCAGATTTCATTTTCCGTACATACTATGTGCAGTACAAGATGGTATCTTATCAATTTTTATAAAAGTATTTCTCAGTACAAAGTCGCGATGTACAATGCGAGAATGCAAACAGTCATGCAAGTAAGATACTCAAAATGAGGAACTAAACGACTGATAAATGAGAACAAGGCTCCAAGTTTAACTGTGCTTCACTAAGCCATGACAATAATTCTCCTTTTCAAAAAGTTATCACACATAGATAATTTAGAAAAATATTTCTTACAACTTTCCTGTGTACAAATACTTCCATTGACACTTATTTCAACTATCAGACAAGTCCATGTGCTTCACTATAAAATTTCTACAGCAAACTTAAACCCTACACAATGGTCTTACAATAAGACACTACAAACTGACATATAAAAAGATTGCATTACATTAAAATTGTCTTTGTCATTCTTGCAGTCATATCACCTCATTTCCCCAAACTTTTTCTTCAAAACATATTATTACAAATCCTCTTGTAAATAATGCTGCTCTATGCTTCTACAATACCAAATCTCAAATGCTACACACCACTTCTTTCCCAGTTGTTCTCAAAGTCTCTGATTCACTTCCATACAACACAGTACTCTGCTGTTTAGCTTGTGGGATTGAAACTCCTGCAAGAAAGGATACTGTGGAGATATGGCGTAGCCACAGCCTTGGGGAATAGTTTACAGAACTAATTTTTTCACTGTCGAGCGGTGTACACGCTGTTCGCTAGTTCCGCAGAGTGGGCAGGAGAATGTTTGCTGGAGAGAGTTACTGGCAGAAGTGAGGCTATGACTGGGGATGTGTGTCATGCATGTAGAGCGGAGTTGGTAACAGAACTGCCTGCGGAAAGCAAGATGTGGGTTCGAGCCTCGGTTCGGTAGACATTTTTAATCTGCCAGAAAAATTAAAAGCAGCAAACACTAGGCTGTAGAGAGAAAGAAAGAGGACTATAGAAACGTGTATCTAACAAGAAGCTGCTCGACTATTGTACACCATTCATTTTGACTCCCTAAACACCACCATTGTGCTATCTGATCTGCTGGTATTTATTATAACACTACTCCACAGTGATATATAATCCCCATGCATCAATAAATGAGGTCTACCTAGTCTTGATGTAGCTGTGGTTTTTCTTCACGTTTCCAGTTCACAATTACATAGTTCACAGTCGACTTGGAAAGCTTTAGAATCGTTCCTACGTCCATGATGGATTTGTTACTCAGGTAACATGCTGTGACTACTTCATGTTCCAAGTCACTGATATGCGTCAACTGATACATATCCATTCTGTTGTTACTGCTTCTCTTCTGACAACACAATTGTGCCCATTTCTTTATATATTTGTGGGTTCGACTCTCATGACACTGCCAACGATGGCTCCTCTACAATGACCACCTCACCCAACATTGCAACCTCCCCCGCCCCCCCCCCCCCCCACCTGACCCCACTGTAAAGCCTCACACTTCCTAAACCACTGTCCTAACCTTGCCTCTCCTCCTTCCTGCAATACCTGCTCCGAAGCCCATCCCATCTACTCCTACAAATGCAAGGCAAAACCCCCTCCCTGCAATCCCAAGCTCACTGCCCCATTCACCCCATCGGTCAGCCCTTCCACCCTAGCAATTACCTCCACCCTCACCCTACGTGTACTAACCATAGTTCTCCAGAACAACCACCCCTTCCAACGCCCCCACCCCTTTCAGCAGCTCGCCCTTGCCGCTTGCTCCATCTTCCATTTGAACACCTACGCCACCTACTTTCACAACCAGGCCCACTTCGCCTTTATCCACCTCGACACCTTCATTTAAGCCTCTCTCCTCCTCCCTCCGCTCCCTTCCCCCCTCCCTACCTTGGTGCACAACCAGTATCGTCTCCTCTATCAAAACATCAGCTCCTTCCTTGCCAACAAATACCTCTTGGTGCATCCCTGTCCCAGCACCAGGTCGACTCCTTCATCCTCAACGAAACTTTCCTACAACTTCACCATGTTGTCCACACCTCTCTCTATCTCCTTCACTGTACTGATAATCGCCTTACCCTAGCACAAGGTGGGTCGCTAATGGCCACCTCAAGCATATCCCTGTCTGGCCACAGCCCCTGCTCAGTGACCTGACCGAACACCTCATCCTCAGCGTCTTTTTTTCCTCCCTCACAGTCACCTGTGCAGCAATCTATATCCATCCAGCAACTACTCTCCCACCTATGTGATTGCTGCAGACTTCAACATCCACAGCCATGACTCTGACACCATTCAGCACTGGCATCAGTTCCTTGCCACCCTCTACATTGACGCTGTTCACTTCCAACCAGTAAACCCATCCTGTAAGTGACTCCACCCCTGATGTCATCCTTACTTCTCCCAACGTCCTTGTTCATACTACTGCAGAAGTCCTAGACACTATTGGGAGCGACCACCTCTCAGTCCTTCTCATCAACGCCTCAGCCCATTGCCCACCTCCTACCCACTTTGTGTTGCTCCTACGAAGTTCATTCATGACTACTGCCGAGCTGACTGGGATACCTATTGGGAATCCATAGCCCCCTAGCTCGAAAGCCAACCACTTACCTTTCCGCAACCCACTGATGTACCGATGTCGCCCATTCATCCTTCCTCAAGAAGATCGTCACTGACGCCATAAAGGACCACATTCCTACCATAATTATTCACCCTCGCCATCCTACTCTCCTTCACACCCCATCCTTCTTCTCCATGAATCCCACAGGCTCCCACACTACTTCCTTCACAACCATGACCAAGATAAACTTCTTCACCACTGGCAATTACAATGAGACATATGTAGCCAGACATGTACATGACTCAACATCAGCCTCCCTATCAACTCCTCCAAGTACTGGTCTGCCTTCGACCGTCTTACTGGTAGTCATCTCACAATGCATTACCCCTTCTCCACGATAACCACCCCTTCCCTGACAACCTCAGTAAGGCTAACCATTTTGCTTTCCACCATTCAGAGGTCTTCCCCATCCCCACTTTGATTATTCCCTCTTCCCCACCGTCCTTGACCGCACTGATACCTCTATCCCGCCAGTCATCCCCCTGAGATTACTCCCATTAGAGCACATACATCAAACTCATACTCCACTCCAAAGGTAACACAGCCCTTGATTATGATTGTGACACCTACTGTCACCTCAAGCAATCCCCTCCTCTTTCCTGACTGTCCTTGCTACCTTGTATAACATCATCCTCTCCATTGGCTTTTACCCCAACCTTTGGAAGACTTCCAGCTTCCTGTTGTCCTTTAAACCTTATGAACTCCCTTCTGACACCTCCTCCTATCATCCCATCTGCATTACGTCCATGTTCAGTAAGTTCTTTGAGTCTGTCCTCTTCCAACATATTCATGACCACCTCAATGAGCACCACCCCCTTGCACTCACCCAGTGTGGCTTCTGGCCCCACGAACAGCTCCTTAAACTTATCAGTCTTCTTTCCCTCCAACTTGACTCCCGTCGTTCCACTATTTTTGTTTCTTTCGACCTCCAGATCGCCTATGACCGGATATGGCATTCTAGACTCCACTTTAATCTCCAAACCTACTCCTTTCCTATCAATTTTGTCCATCTCGCTGCTTCGTTCCTCTCCTACCTTCCTTCCTGTGTCACTATCCACAATACCAACTCCCGTGTGTTTTATCCCACCATGGGCATACCCCAAGGGTCTGTCCTTTCCCATGTACTGTATCTACTATATACTGCAGATATGCGCAAACCTTCCCCATCTGTTCACCTCCTCCAATTTGCTGATGACACCGCCTTCCTGGCCCTCTATCTCTCCTTTCAACGGTCCCAAAGTACCCTTCAAACCCACTCGACCAGTTCACCACTTGGTGCAACCAGTGGCTCCTTAACATCACCCTTCCAAGACCCAGGGAATCCTTGTAGGACGCACCATCCCCTCCTTCCAGCTCCATTATTTTTACCTTACTATTTATAGTCATTTTATCAAGCTCCCTGCTACCCAGAAATACCTTGTTCTCACCCACAACCATCATCTCACCTGCACTCCCCATTCCCTTACAATCCAACACGAATCGCACAGTAGGCTATGCCTCCTGAAACTCCTGTCTGGCTGGACATGGGGACTGCTTCCTTCTACCATCCTTCACATCTACAAATCCCTGATCCACCCCATCCTTTGCTATGCCAGCATCACCTGGATTTCCACCCAAACCCAGATTCTATAAAACCATCCAAATCCTTAAACGCCATACACTCTGCCTCACTTTCCATATCTGCCTCCCATCTCCCAAATGGATTGTATGTGACCACATCCCCTTCTCACATCTTCTCCTTTTCCTTGAACACACCTGAATCCTGTACTTCATCTGCTGCCTCGATTTCCCTCACCCCCTGGTGTCTCCCATCATCTCCACCCCCTGTCTGTTTCTGTGCCTTCAGCATTGTGCCCCACCCTCTCTCCATCTCCACACTGTCCACCTCCTTTACCAATGCAAATTCCGCAAGTACCCCTCTCAGATGGCGATCTTCACCCTGATATTATCTCTCTTACGAACTCTAACCACAGCTTTACTGCCCCCTCCCCCCACTCCCCAGGGCTCCCTCTCCTCATCTTTCCCTTCTCATGAGCGGTTTTCCCTTGCTCCTACACCACCTACCTATCTGGCAAACCCCTTTCAAGTCTCTGCATTCCTTCCCGGCTTGCTTTCCCACTCCTATCCCATCCATCTCCTGCCCCTTGGTGTGCACCTGATCCCATTTTCTCATCCCACCCTCTCCAGACTCCTCCCCTACTTACCCCTCCTCTTCCTTCTCTTCCCTCCTCTCACGATTTCCCTCCCTTGGCAGGTCCCCCCCAGCTGTTTTAATCCTTGTCGTGTGTTTTATGTTTCATACTGTGGTTTTTAAGTGCTGCGTTCTGGTGTGGACTTTTAATACTGTGGCCTACTTTTATCTTGTACTTGTGACTCTGATGTCTTTACATGCTATGCTCATCATCAAATGTATTTTTAATTTTATGTGGGTCTTTTCTAGCTGTGTCCCAGAATGAATGTCTCCATGTCAGTGTAGTTTTAGCCCCCATTGTATCCCTCCCCCCTAATTATGTTCATATATACCCCTTTCTTATCGCCTTGTTACATGTTTTATGTCATCTTTTTTAAAAAATGTAATGTCTCGTGTCTGAAGAGCGGCGGATTGTGCCGCTGACAGCCCTCTCATGACAATATGGGACAGGGGAACGAAATGACAATAAAGGAAAACAAAGTCTCGTGACACTTAGTGGTCAGTTCCGCATTACAGAGGAGTGTCTGGATATATTTGATCATGTATGACCTGGGTTTCCCCTGGTACATACTATATTTAAATAACTTGCAGAATGCAGCTGGGAGATGTCGTCAACAATAACTGATATTTCGACAGGCGCACACCCAGTAATTTTCAACGGAAAATTATCGGTAAGTTTTGATGTCGGTCATGTATGGTTGCGTGGTGATGCTAGCGTTTACATTGTGTGTGTGTGTGTGTGTGTGTGTGTGTGTGTGTGTGTGTATTGTTTGCTTAATATATAACGAACTGCTCTGCAAACTGCAAACCGGCGTTTTAAATTCGCTTGCAAAGTGCTTACTTGCTTCAGAAAGGCGGGGTGTGCAGCTGTCGAAAAGAAAAAAAACTTGAGCCGTGTGGCTCAACTTCCTTGGAATTTCCGGCGTCTGTCTGTTCTTTGTTAGTTCACTTCTGAGACATTCTTATTTTGAGGGAGGCGCTTCCTCGCGATGGTAGCACGATTTCAGCGACGGTGGCCGTGGGAGGCCGCAATCAGCAGTACTGTGGACGGAGTGATCGATGCAGGGCAGTCAGGGGTCGTCGCTCTGGCTGGACGGAAGTGGCAACAGAGGCTAGGACGCGACCACCAGTACCGACAATAGACAGCTCCATCGTTTTTCAGAAGAAGAGGGCCACAGGTGTTTGCATCCAATTGTTGGGGATCATCGCCCACACCAGTCTTTTTTCTGCTACTCAGTGATCTTCTTTAACTTCTATTATCTGGTGGAGTGGCTGTAGTGCTTTGCTCCCCGACACGAATTGTGATCCTAGTTACAAACTCTGACTTATGGCTTAGCTGTTTGCTTATGTGGATTCCTGAAAGAATGAGCCTGGATAGCGTCGCCTTGCTGGCAGTTGTACTATATTTATCCAATCAATCTGAAGTCCCACCTAGTGCTTTATTCTGAGTACTTTCCTACATCATCGGTGTAATGGGTGTGTATCATTAACCCCATCCATAAACTGTGGAAGTTGTTGCGTTCTTTGGAGCTGAACTAAGTTAGGCAGCTGTTTGCTGTAACCTTTGCATGTGTCAGGCACCTCTTGGGTTGTTCTGGGTCTCTGTAAGATTTAAAAAATGGTTCAAATGGTTCTAAGCACTATGGGACTTAACATCTGAGGTCATCAGTCCCCTAGATTTAGAACTAATTAAACGTAACTAACTTAAGGACATCACTCTCATCTATGCCCGAGGCAGGATTCGTACCTGTGACCACAGCAGCAGCATGGTTCCGGACTGAAGCGTCTAGAACCGCTCGGCCACAGTGGCCGGCCTCCGTAACATCTCTCTGGTGTTTTGGTTCGATACGGCTTTGTAGAATTGCGGGCCTTGGTTTCTTCCCAGTGCCTTTCCAGTCCCTGTTATCTTGGCATTTCTCAAAATGGTTCAAATGGCTCTGAGCACTATGGGAGTTAACTTTTGAGGTCATCAGTCCCCTAGAACTTAGAACTACTTAAACCTAACTAACCTAAGGACATCACACACACCCATGCCCAAGGCAGGATTCGAACCTGCGACTGTAGTGGTCGCGCGGTTCCACACTGTAGCGCCTAGAATCGCTCGGCCACCCCGGCCGGCTTTATATTTCTCCCCTGCATGTGTTTATTGAGACTACTTCTACACCAGTGATATGGAACTGGCCGTTAACAGATGTCTTAGTGTGTTCTAGTTTTGCCGGCGTGAGGGTCACGGCCTGTAGAAGACGACACTGGTCTGAAGGGGTGGAAGGACGCCCACACCTGCGACAGCCGAGGGGGCCGGACGTCGTGGCAGAGCGGTTCTAGGCGCTTCAGTCCGGAACAGCGCTGCTGATATGGTCGCAGGTTCTAATCCTGCCTCGGGCATGGTGGTGTGTGAAGTCCTTAGGTTAGTTAGGTTTAAGTAGTTCTAAGTTCTAGGGGACTGATGACATCAGATGTTATGTCCCATAGTGCTCAGAGCCATTTGAACCATTTGAACAGCCGAGGGACGGCGGCTCGGGAGGCGACTCACCAAATCAAGAGTAATGTAAAGCAATTATACATAACGGAAACCTTGCCTTGAAGGTGTACCTTGGGCAGGGGCTCTCAATGGCTTTTTTCTCTTTTTCTCAAATGATTGATAATTCAAGAGTTTTCTTCTTGTTTCTTAACTGAAAAAAAAGGCTGAAAGGTGATTTCCCTGAAGCGTGTCTAGCCATTCCACATTCCTTTGTCCTTATTACTAAAACTGTTACTACGTTTATTTGGTCATGTCAACTGGTTGTTCGGAGCATGGTTTTTATTGCTGGGCGGGGGGGGGGGGGGGGGAGGGGGGACGTTTAAGCATATTTCACCTTGATTGTTTATTGTTTCTTATACATTTGTAATTTTCCGGCCACAGTTCACTAAGGAGTCGCGGCGTCGCTCAGGGCTCAACTTGTTAGAGAAAGAGCAGATCGCCTACGAAGCTTAGATTTGCCCTTAAGCTGGAGGGGGAAGCTTTTCCAATCTTATTTGCTCGGTTGAGATTGGCGTTGGATAAGGCTCCTGTCGTCACAATAGAAACTGTTGGTGATGTAGGTGACGCGCTGCCACATTAAACTGCTGCGTTGGCCTGTTTATGCCGGAACACTGATTCTCTTGACGGCCCACCTCCCACTCGTAAACAACTTGCTCGCCTTCAGGCACAACTATTGCACTGAGAAAATTGGGTTAGTGATCTTGGCTATCTTAAGCCTGATGCTGAACACGTGCAAGTTATTCAACAGCTGCAGGGCCATGTTGCTAAATAGCAAGATGTTGCAAGTCGGTTTGCTTTAAAGGATGTAGCAAGTTCGTGTGGTGACCAAGTCTCTGATACCCAAGTTGGTTTCAATAATCCTGGTCAGTGCTTACTTCACCTCAGTATTTTGCTATTGGTAATTTCAGCAAACTATCATACCTTATGCGAATTTTACTAAGGGAAATTGATAAGTTGTCCATTGAGTCCTTGAGTGACGTCGAGGCAGTTTTATGGCTTTTGGTTAAATCTGAGCATCATGTGGACGCATTGAAGTTTTCTCATGGTCAGGTTCTTTATTTATTGTACCCATTAACTAGTGCGGAACTGAGTCAAATATTTGCTGATATTTTGTTGGAGGGAAAGGGTTCAAATGGCTCTGAGCACTATGGGACTTGACATCTTAGGTCATCAGTCCCCTAGAACTTAGAACTACTTAAACCTAACTAACCTAAGGACTTCACACACATCCATGGCCGAAGCAGGATTCGAACCTGCGACCGTAGCAATCCCACGGTTCCGGACTGAAGCGCCTAGACCCGCACGGCCACCGCGGCCGGCGAGGGAAAGGGGTTAAAGGAGTTACGTCAGTGGGTGTCAGTATCAAAGTGACACCCAGTTTGAACAACGAGTTGCGTTGTAAGTAGTACTGATGGGTGCAGTCAAGTAATGAACCCTTGAGTAAATGTATTGAACGGATCCGAACCGCTGGCTTGGCCTTAAAATTGCAAGTTCCCGAGGGTCAAATTGTCGGGAATATATTGGAAGGGATGACGCTCGAGGATCGATCTTGCATCACCTTTACTAGCAAACCCTCCACCTTTGATTAATTAGGTTCCTTGGTTTCCAGCATTGAGGTGCTTAGTTACGCTGATAATCAGTGGCTTCAATCATCTTTTGGTTGTTTGGGAGCTACTGGCAACCTAAATTATGACAGTGCACCGCGACAGTGATCTATAGTCCGTTTGCGTTGCCGGCAGGGGGGACATTTTGTTCGTGAGTGTCCGCTTCAGCGAAAAGGGTAGATAACAGTTGACAGTGTCAGGAGTCGGGAAAGGAGTTTATATCTTCCTTTCCTAGGATTTGTCGTCGAATTGGGGGCGTAGTGCGAAAACCCTTACCATCTGTGTGTGCTCAGTTGAATAATGAGCCAGTCTGTGCCCTTGTTAATTCTCGGAACTTAGTATCGCTGCTGGACTATCATTGTTAACTGGACTATCGATCTTAATGTAAATTTGCTCCATTACAGATTTCTCCCCAGAAGTGTCGATCTGTTGGCGGCCACCAGCTGCTTTTAGTTCCTGAGTTGGTGATTACTATGAGTATTGCGAAGTTTTTCTGGCCAATTCCCTTGTTAGTGCTTAACAATTTTTCTGTCAATTTGATCCTGGGCTGTGATTTTATATACCGTGCGGGATTTGTTAGATGGTCGACAACGTACTATTTAATTTAAATTTTGTTCTGGGTAACGAATAGGTTTATGCTAGTGTAATATCTCGTTACCGGTGTGTTCTTTTTGCCTGATACTGGATTTCACGAACAGAGTCATTTGGAGCCCAACAAAGGGATCCATTGTTGCGAGTGCTCGATAAGTTCCGGAGGTCCTCACCAATAGGCTTTGCATGACTAACAAAATCCAGTACAAAATCAGGTTGACTGACGATTTTCCGGTTCGTCAGTCGCCTGCAGGCTGTCTCCCCCCAAGGTGAAGAGCCTGCCTGGCCTGATAGACGGTAAGTTGCGTGAAGGGGTCAGCAGACCTTCTACCTCCCCCTACAAGCCACCTGTGTTCTTGGTTCCTAAGGTTAGTAAGGAGGAGTTCCGACCAGTAGCTGATTACAGTTTGGTGAACGAAAAGGTTATCTTGGAGTCTATGCCTTTACCTGATGTTCATCATTATTTCACATGATTCTCTGAAGCAAAGTATTTCACCGTTTTGGATTTGAACCAAGCCTAATTCCAACTTTCGCTGTCAGAGGATTCCAAGCACGTTACCACCTTCTGCACTGATAGGAATCTCTTCGAATTTAACAGAGTTCCATTTGATCTGTTGACAAGAGTTGCTGTTTTATCTAGGTTGCTGCACTGGGTGCTCAGCGACTTAATATTTAAGTGTATATATAACTATTTGAACGATATCGTTATCTACAGCCCCACCTTTGAGGAACACTTGCGACATTTGAAAGCGGAGTTAGAGTGCTTTAGGGGGGCAGTATTGACCGTGAAACCTTCTAAGAGCACTTTGGTGCGCCGTCAGAATTCCTTTGTACGCCATTTAGTCTCTGCTGGAGGGGTTAGGATAATCACGATCGTACGAAGAATCTCGAAAAATTTCTCCCTCCTGTAGGTAAAAACAGGGTCGCCAGATTCATTGGGATGGTCGACTATTCCCGGAAATATGTGAGTAACTTCGTACAATTGGCCGCCCCTCTTAATGAATTACGCAGGAAAGGAGTTAATTTCCGATGGGATCACACTCACCGGCATCCTTCGAAGCTGTTAAGCAGGCTCCTAACAACCTGCCCGTTCTGGCTATACCAAACTTCGAGTTGCCCTTTGTGGTTCAAATTGAAGCGTCTACTTTTGGTGTAGCGGCAGTCCTCCTCCGAGAGCAGGAAGAGGAAAGTAGACTACGCGTCTAAAAGGTTGTCCTCGGCAGATCTTCAGGATTCTGTCTACGAATGGGAGCCGCTAATGGTGTTTTTCGCTTTAGAAAATTTAGGTTTTAGTTGAGTAACTCGAATTCTTGCGTGAAATTGATAATTAATCCCCCAGTTGGGTGTTGGTGCCCCACGTCAGATGGGTGGTATAGCTCGCTGGGCCGTCAAAATTTCAGCTTTCGAATTCAAGGTGAAGAATATCCGTGGCACCGACAATGAGGAGGCGTAAGCCTTGAGTCGGACGTCTGAGGTTGGGGTTCTGCAGTCAGAGCAATATTCCGGTCTGGAGGATTGAGTAGGCGGGGTACTATCCGAAGTACCAGAAATTTTCAGGGATCTCAGGCAAGGACAGGACAGTAATCCTAGAATTAAGACCGTCAAGAATAAGTTATTGAATGGGGAACGGGTGGCTGGTCATTTCAACCATAAAGGCCTGGTGGGGTCAGGTGGTTTTCAGATCTGTTTGCCCAATCAGCTTGTCCAGACTGTTTCCGATATTATCATCGTATAATGGTTGGACCGCATCTAGGTGTCCACAAAACTATCGCTAATATTAGGCGCCATGTGTCTTGGCCTTCCTTATACAGTGATGTTCGGCGGATGGTAAGTGTGAAAACCTAACTGCAGCCCTGGTAACGGTCTTCTGCAGTCCAATAGGGAAACTTATCTCATGGATAAGTGGTTTATAGATTGTACTGGTTCTTTGCAATGCGCTCCTGGTGGTAACCAGTACGTGCTTGAGGTGGTGGACGACCTCTCACGCTTCTGTTGGTTAATTCCTAGTCTCGGGGCTATGGTCCCTATTATAATTTCCCTTTTTGGCCGGCCGAGGTGTTTATTCAGCTACTAAGCACAGGCTTTTAAATCTAAGGGATTTAGGAAATTTTGTTTTGAGTTGGCTATCCGCCATGACACAACTACCCCCTATCTTCCTCAACCATCTTTAGCGGAACATATCAACCGCAGCTTGAAAATGGCTCTTATTACGTTCCATTGTAATTTGCAGAGTAAATGGGACCTCTCCTTGGGGTGGATAAATTTTGCCTTTAATACGGCTCATCATGAGTCATTGAATCTGCCCCTGCTTACCTTGTGTTGGTCTGTCAAGTTAATTCACTCTGTTCAACTTGTGGTCAGTTAACGAGCTACTTCGCGAGCGTATCGACGCTAAGGCACCGCAGGAGAATAGGAAGAAGACGTATCGAAATATTCAGCGGGACCATTAGATGTTGGTCGATCGTCGTAATAAGGAACGTAAAGAGTTTAGGGGAAAGGTACGTGCTCGGGTTTTACACGCATCCCTGATGTTAACCAGAACAGGGGAAGGTCTGTTCTAGTAAGTTAGCACCCCAGTTTTGAATTCCTTTGAGATCGTCGGAGTTGACTGTGCGCAATCTTGAATCGGGTAAATCGTCCAGGGTTCACGTCTCCCATATTAAGGAGAACTAACCACCTCGCTGATCACACAACACAGCAAAAGGGGGAGGGCGTTTCTGTGGGTCTGGCACAGGAGGTTGAACCATACAGCACAGATTCCTCAGAATTTTCGGAGTCTGTCTGTCCATTGTTTGTTCGCTTCTGAGACGTTTTTGTTCTGATAGAGACGCTCGCCTTGCAGCGGCAGCTCGAGTTCAGCGACGGCGGCCGCTGGAGGGCGCAATCGGCGGTGCTGCGGACGGAGCGATCGATGCACGGGAGTCGGTTGGAGTGGCTCTGGCTTGACGAAAGTGGCAGCGACCGCCAGAACAGACAGGAGACGACTCCATCGTTTTTCAGAAGAAGAGGGCCACAGATGTTTGTATCCGGTAGAAGGGGACCATAGTCCGCACTGGTCGTTTTTCCGCTACGCAGTCATCTTTAACTTCCATTATCTGGTGGAATGGCTGTAGTGCTGTGATCCCAGACACAAATTTTGATCCTAGTTACAAACTATGTCTTATGACTTAGCCGTCTGCTTATGTGAATTCCTGAAAGAATGAGCCTGGACAGTACTGCCTTGCTGGCGGTTGTACTATATTTATCCAACTGACCGGAAGGCCCAGCAGTCGATTTATTTTGGATACTTCCCTACATCTTCGGGATAATGGGTGTATATCATTATCGACTGCTCAGTAGTCAGCGCGACGGAATGCATGCTATGGGGCCAAGGTTCGATTCCTGGCTGGGTCGGAGATTTTCTTCGCGCAGGGACTGGGTATTGTGCTGTTTTCATCATCATCATCTCATCCCCATCGACGCGCAAGTCGCCGAAGTGGCGTCAACACAAAAGACTTGCACCAGGCGACCGGTCTACCTGACGAGAGGAGCTAGCCACACGACATTTAATTTCATTTACTCCAACCGTGAACTGTGCGAGTTGCTGCCTCCTCCGAGCTGACCTAAGTTGGGCGGCTGTTTGCTTTAACCTTTGCATCTGTCGGGCACCTCTTGGGATGTTCTGTGTCTCCGTAACATCTATCTGGTGTTTTGGTTCGATACGGCCGCGCGGAGTTGCGGGTCTTGGTTTCTTCGCAGTGCCTTTTCAGCCCCTGTTATCTTGGCGTTTCCATATTGACTGTAGTTTCACTATGTCATTTTGCACTGGATTTTTATTTCTCCCCCGTGTGTGTTTACTGAAATTACTTCTAGACTAGTGGTATGGATCTGGCCGTTAACAGCTGCCTTAGTTTGTTCTAGTTCTGCCAGCGTGAGGGCCACGGCCTGTAGAAGACGACGCTGGTCTGGTGGGGTGGAAGGACGGCCGCACTTGCGACAACCGAGGAATGGCGGATCAGCAGTCGACTCACCGAAGCATGAGTTATGTAAAGCAATTATACATAACTGAAACCTTGCCTTGAAGGCAGGGGCTCTCAAAGGCTTTTTTCTCTTTTTCTCAAATGATTGACACTTTAAGAGTTTTCTTCTTGTTTCTTAACTGAAAAAAATTATGAGATTTTATTAAGTATGGTGGAATCATGTATACTTTAATGTTTTAAAGCAATCATACATGCTGTAATTCGTAGCTTACCTTAAAAGTATTTGTTGGTGGTGACTCTTAAATGGTTGTTTTTCTTAAATAGTCAAAACCTTCCTTTTTTTAAAAAAAAATGTTGCTTTTAGCTGAGAGAAAAGTGTAATTTTTGATGGTTAAAATTCATCTTAACTGGGAGACAGTGGGAATTTTTTTAACTGAAAAATCTTGTCGTCTTGTCTAAATAAAGTGTGTGAACTAAAGAGTGAAAGTTTTATTTCCTGAACCTTGCCTAGTGGTTCCACTTTCCTTTGGTCTTGTTTCTAAAGCTGCTATTACGTTTTGTTTGGCCATGTCATAAATAATGGGCGGTTTTGCCTTGAAACTGACGGGTTGTGCACCTATCGATATCGGCCGTTGTCGTCAGAGTCATCTTACTGCATCCCCGTAAGTTCTTTAAAACTTGATCAGGTAGCACGTAGATATCTAACTGTTTTCCCTGCAACACACTTTTGTTCACTAAAATGTTGGTACTTGATGTTGATATTCGTGTTGTTTGAATGCTATTCCTATCACGATCACAAGTATTAGAAATGTCGTTTGCAAATCGTGTGTTAAGCTATAAAGTAGTATCGTGATAGGGACTAGCCGAAGCTTCAGTTAATCTGCAACACCACTGGCTCACTCACTTGTCTTGAGTGTGGTCTTTAGCAAACCTAATTCACCTGAAGTTTGTAGTACCGAATGAATGGATAATATTCAGTGGCCAATGAATGAGATCAGCGAAACTCATTAAACTTTACAACGAACAATATGGTTGTTGAGGGTGTGGAGCGGGGGTGGGTGGGTATGTAAGAGACACATCCGTGAATGAACCCCCTGTAAGACCCCACCATTCGGCAAAACACTCGATGATACACGCCCACCTTTATGGACAATTTTAAAACTGAAGGTTTACAGAGAAAACCTGTAACGTAGTCTGAGGCACCTGCAAGTTGGCAACACCTTGAGATTTCGAGATTCCAGTTGTACTGTAACAAATGATGAATGATCGTGGTGATAGGCAATGACAATAGAAACTGCCACTTGGATGCCAACAACATTTTCATTTATGCTGCTGGACGAAATAAAGAAATTTAATTTGAACACAAAGTCTTGGTCTTCGTTTCTTCTTTGTTTTGTCCCTTTGTCCTGAATCGGTGCAGGATTGGCCTGGTTTTATACATATGTGGCGCGGTTAGTGCAAGGGATGACCGGATACACTTTTTGTTCCCAGCCCGTTACCTGCACCCCCACCCCCACCCCCTGGGACGTAATACATGCACTCCAACTGCCTCCGTGTACTGTTATGCTTGAGAAAGTGAGCGAAAGTTTTCTAAATGATTGCGAATCACGTAACCGGGGCGGGACCTGGGTGCCTATTCGTCCCGTGGGATGTGGGAAACCGCCTAAAAACGACATCAGGGCTGGCCTCCATACTGGCATCCACATCGACCCTCGACGTCAGTCCGTCTGGCGGATTCGATCTGGAGCCGGCACTGCTAAAGTTTCTGGAAAGCGGTGTGTTAACACCCACAACTATCGTTTTTTTTTTTTGTTCGGTGTTATTCTTTGCGTTTTGGTCTGGGCGGACGTCACGTGACATCCGTTCATGTTGATCTTCGATTCGTTTCCTCAGAGTTTTAATTACAGAGGCCAACCAGCCCTCTGACCGAATACGCTGAGCTACTGTGTCGGCTGCTACCCGGTCAGGTGTTTTTCAACACAACTTACCACAAGGTAATTACCTTACCACAAGGTAATTCTTTAAAATGTTTCCTGCCTCTTTGTCACAGTTAAGCAAACACTTGTACCAACATCACGCTGAAAATATTAGTAAGTAAACTTCTGCATGCATACTCAGAAGATGAGTCTGAAAGTTATCGAACATTAGAGTGTGGAAAATAAGGTAAATATTTCGTGACTCGAATGTCTTATCTATAAGTACTTGTTTGACATCTAATATACAGTGTGTTACAAAAAGGTACGGCCAAACTTTCAGGAAACATTCCTCACACACAAAGAAAGAAAATACGTTATGTGGACATGTGTCCGGAAACGCTTACTTTCCATGTTAGAGCTCATTTTATTGCTTCTCTTCTAATCACATTAATCATGGAATGGAAACACACAGCAATAGAACGTACCAGCGTGACTTCAAACACTTTGTTACAGGAAATGTTCAAAATGTCCTCCGTTAGCGAGGATACATGCATCCACCCTCCGTCGCATGGAATTCCTAATGCGCTGATGCGGCCCTGGAGAATGGCGTATTGTATCACAGCCGTCCACAATACGAGCACGAAGAGTCTCTACATTTGGTACCGGGGTTGCGTAGACAAGAGCTTTCAAATGCCCCCATAAATGAAAGTCAAGAGGGTTGAGGTCAGGAGAGCGTGGAGGCCATGGAATTGGTCCGTCTCTACCAATCCATCGATCACCGAATCTGTTGTTGAGAAGCGTACGAACACTTCGACTGAAATGTGCAGGAGCTCCATCGTGCATGAAGCACATGTTGTGTCGTACTTGTAAAGGCACATGTTCTAGCAGCACAGGTGGAGTATCCCGTATGAAATCATGATAACGTGCTCCATTGAGCGTAGGTGGAAGAAACTAAAATGAGCTCTAACATGGAAATTAAGCGTTTCCGGACACATGTCCACATAACATCTTTTCTTTATTTGTGTGTGAGGAATGTTTCCTGAAAGTTTGGCCGTACCTTTTTGTAACACCCTGTATAGTCATGGAGTTCTCCACTGTCTACAATGGACAGGCTTCTTTTGGAGTTTAATTTCCTGTCTGTGCCCTGATCTTTAAAGTCGAATCACTACATCATCTCAATGGCCGTGTTGTTCTTGTTAAGGAAACTACCATGGTGCTCATTTTAAGTTGTTTAGGAAATCCATGTTAAACATAAAGTAAGATTTGTTCGATGTCAGTTTAAAAGCAGCTCCGCCTAAGTATGGGTCTACTACTACTGTGTCCTAGACTTGAGTTGTCCTGTTAAAAGGGAAGCTCTCGAAGCACTGTGTGGTAGGGACGTCAGATTAACTGCTGACATCCCACACTCTTTGTGGCTCTTATTGTAAGATTAATTACTCACGACATGAACACTACAGCTTCTACACCAGTTTTTGTTACAGGTCGCGGCCGACGTTGTTCCGGACGTTTCTAGCGTTCGATGAGAAACTTTCCGCCTACGACTACGTCAAACTCGATGCAACATTAAATATGCACATGACGTGCGGTGAGCGCCCCAGCTGCACATTGCTGGGTAGGAAACTCTGTTTTGTCCCTCGTGTATACAAGCCCAGTCTAACTAAACTACCCATAGACTCTTGTCTGCCGCATAGAAAAAAGAAAGAAAAAAAACAAGAGGTTTTGTAAACTAGAATACCATTCGTAGATGCTATTATAATGCTTGTGAAAAGTATAGAACTGTTTCTTATTTAGCAGTGGATGTCAAAGAGATGATGGCGATAAAAAGTTGCTGGATCACAGTGCAAAAAGCCGATTGTTCAGAGCCAAACAACAAGCCTGCTTCTTTGTGAGTGCTTCAAAAAATTCATCCGATTTCACAAGACATAGAATGAAAAAAGAAACTCAGGGTAAATTGTAACTTACTCACGGAACTACGATGTTTTTATTTTCAAATGAACCATTTGTTTTCATAGTGTGTCTTTTTCATGCATGCACATACAAGGTTGAGGTACTTTTTACAGTTACGTTTAGAACGAAAATTTTCATTTACTTTTCGCAAGTGTTCAATTTATCCTCCACCGGACGTACGGCAATCATTCAAAAGACACTGCACGGAAGCCAACAGAGAAACATTTGAATTCAAAATAAGCCTTTAGAAGCGAAATAATAATAATAATAATAAAGCGGCTGTACTCTCATTTCTGGTTTATTGGTTGGTTTGTGTGAAGGGACCAAACAATGAGGTCATCGGTCCCATCGGACTTGGTAAGGATGGAGAAAGAAGTCGGCCGTGCCCTTTCAAAGGAACCATCCCAGAATTTGCCTAAGTGATTTAGGCAAATCACGGAAAATCTCAATCAGGAAGGCCGGACGCGGGTTTGAACCGTCGTCCTCCCGAATGCGAGTCCAGCATGTTAACCATTGCGCCACCTCGTTCTCTCTATTCTGTGTTAGTATTAAATAACTGCATGCATTTTGTATAAGACCTTCTTTAACTCCTGCATAACAAATAGGAAGCCAGATATCATACGTTCTAGGAAAGAAAAGAAAAAAAAACCTAGGTCCGGAATCTAACTGAAGTACCTTAACGTAAATTATACCCACTGCACTAATTCTTTTTTTTTTCAGGTTTTCTTTTTTTTGGTAATTACAGAGGGCGGTCAGTCCACTGGAAAAGGGATGTTTAATTTTTGGTGGTGGTTATTTATGTTTTCTCGGTCCTCTGTGATTGTTTTGTAAAGTATTTAGTTCTTCTACGTCGCATCCAGAGCCGCACAGGCACCTCAGGTTAATTAAGTTCAAGCTGCTGAACTGGTCCATTAATTAAGGGGAATATTATTATTTTTATGCAAGCAACGACTTTGCCGCAGTGGTAACAACAGTTCCTGTCAGATCACCGAAGTGAAGCGATGACGGGCTTGGCTAGTACTTAGATGGGTGACCTCCCGGTCTGCCGAGCGCTGTTGGCAACCGGGATGCGCTCAGCCCTTGGAGGCAAATTGAGGAGCTACTTGATTGAGAAGTAGCGGCTCCGGTCACGAAAACTAACAACGGCCGCGGGGGTGGTATGATGACCATATGCCTCTCCACATCCGCGTCTAGTGAAGCCTATAGCTTCAGGATGACACGGCGGTCGGTCAGTACCGTTAGCGTCTTTGAAGACCTGCTCGGACGGAGTTTAGTTTAGTTTCTTTTCTTTATGCGCAATGCATAACTAAGAAGAAACTTCTTCTTCGACAGGCAGTTGGTGGAGAAAAAAGGTAATACTATGATCGACACGTTAATTTCAAGCCCATTAAGGGGAGTTTTCTGTCTGGGAATCTTATTTTATGCTTACCTTCAACTTTTTTTCCGCAAAACACCATTTTTCCATACCAATTTTTATCAACAGTCAGCAGTACATATCTTAAATACTACGTAAATAATTTTTGGCTGGTAAATTGATGAGCTTATGTACCATAAAATGGCGGCCAAAATACCTCTGCGCTGATATCGCAACTAAGCGGGTGAAGTATTAGGTCTGCAATCAAAATTAAAGATATGTACATTACCAGAAATAAATTCTCTGTGTCGAAAATCAAATTTCCTGAAGTGAATTTCACAACGGCAGCCACTTGAAAAAGTAGGTACTGAAAATAGACCTATTTTGTAGTCTTTAAATGTCAATAAACAACAAACATTACGAAAAATGTATTTTTTTTAGGTTCACGCCAAAATGACAAGTATCTATTTTATTAAATCCAAAACGGCATCCAGTATTACCGAGTAGCTTTTTTTTTAACTATACGAATCAGTTCGAAAAACGAAGTCTCGAGAAATAAGCTTTTAAAATGTGTGTGTTGTTGTTGTTGTGGTCTTCAGTCCTGAGACTGGTTTGATGCAGCTCTCCATGCTACTCTATCCTGTGCAAGCTTTTTCATCTCCCAGTACCTACTGCAACCTACATCCTTCTGAATCTGCTTAGTGTATTCATCTCTTGGTCTCCCTCTACGATTTTTACCCTCCACGCTGCCCTCCAATACTAAATTGGTGATCCCTTGATGCCTCAGAACATGTCCTACCAACCGATCCCTTCTTCTGGTCAAGTTGTGCCACAAACTTCTCTTCTCCCCAATCCTATTCAATACTTCCTCATTAGTTATGTGATCTACCCATCTAATCTTCAGCATTCTTCTGTAGCACCACATTTCGAAAGCTTCTATTCTCTTCTTGTCCAAATTATTTATCGTCCATGTTTCACTTCCATACATGGCTACACTCCATACGAATACTTTCAGAAATGACTTCCTGACGCTTAAATCTATACTGGATGTTAACAAATTTCTCTTCTTCAGAAACGCTTTCCTTGCCATTGCCAGCCTACATTTTATATCCTCTCTACTTCGACCATCATCAGTTATTTTGCTCCCCAAATAGCAAAACTCCTTTACTACTTTAAGTGCCTCATTTCCTAATCTAATTCCCTCAGCATCACCCGACTTAATTAGACTACATTTCATTATCCTTGTTTTGCTTTTGTTGATGTTCATCTTATATCCTCCTTTCAAGACACTGTCCATTCCATTCAACTGCTCTTCCAAGTCCTTTGCTGTCTCTGTCAGAATTACAATGTCATCGGCGAACCTCAAAGTTTTTATTTCTTCTCCATGAATTTTAATACCTACTCCGAATTTTTCTTTTGTTTCCTTTACTGCTTGCTCAATATACAGATTGAACAACATCGGGGAGAGGCTACAACCCTGTCTTACTCCCTTCCCAACCACTGCTTCCCTTTCATGTCCCTCGACTCTTATAACTGCCATCTGGTTTCTGTACAAATTGTAAATAGCCTTTCGCTCCCTGTATTTTACCCCTGCCACCTTTAGAATTTGAAAGAGAGTATTCCAGTCAACATTGTCAAAAGCTTTCTCTAAGTCTACAAATGCTAGAAACGTAGGTTTGCCTTTCCTTAATCTTTCTTCTAAGATAAGTCGTAAGGTCAGTATTGCCTCACGTGTTCCAGTGTTTCTACGGAATCCAAACTGATCTTCCCCGAGGTTGGCTTCTACTAGTTTTTCCATTCGTCTGTAAAGAATTCGTGTTAGTATTTTGCAGCTGTGACTTATTAAGCTGATAGTTCGGTAATTTTCACATCTGTCAACACCTGCTTTCTTTGGGATTGGAATTATTATATTCTTCTTGAAATCTGAGGGTATTTCGCCTGTTTCATACATCTTGCTCACCAGATGATTTTGACTAAGATTGATATCTCATTCTCTGTAGAGCTATTTTTACAGTCTAGGTCCAAGAAAATATCGATATAGGTGTTGTCCCTGACCACCATATGTCTAGCAAATACGCTTTCGACAAAAATGAGAGGAAAAAAGCGGTTATGGCGACAATCCGCAACACGATTACTGTTCTAAAAGGTGGTGTGTGTATGTTACTTAAAATGATTCATCTTATCATTATTCATCTTATCATTATTCCTGGGCCACACATTAAACCTTACAGTTCTTAGAAGACCTCATTTTGTAAAGCGGGAGTCTCTACTGCCGCATTTCTAATCTCTACGTTGATCTGGAACGAGCGCCAGTCCGAATGCTTGAGGCGTTTCTCGTACCTTTTCGTGGCGAATGAGCAAGCCGTGCTGGCGACAACGGCTCCCATGACTATCACGTTATGCAGAACACTCTTCTGTCCGTCTTCAAAATTGACGCATGCACAGTTGTTGGCAATATGGATGATTTGTACACTCGAAAACATGTGTTTTTGAGCATAAGTCGATATTAATGAATTCACTGCTACATTGCGTATAGCCTCCAAGGCATCTCTCAAACAAATTGTCGTCAGTCAGATGTCTGTACACGCCGGCAATGGTTTCAGTAACTTCACTCGTCAGTGGTGGCTTGTGATCCAGTGTTCCGTCCATCTCAGCTCTCTTCCACTTACACCACCTTTCAGAACAGTAATCGTGTTGCGGATTGTCGCCATAACCGCTTTTTTCCTCTCATTTTTGTCGAAAGCGTATTTGCTAGACATATGGTGGTCAAGGACAACACCTATATCGATATTTTCTTGGACCTAGACTGTAAAAATAGCTCTACAGAGAATGAGATATCAATCTCAGTCAAAAACGACCCAAACATCGAGAGCGGCTAGAGTGGGCGTATGTGCGATTTTCTAATCTAAAGAATACTTTTGATCACACGTTCTTAAGCCTGTAAGAAGTCAAAATATGTGAAAAAAAGATTTTTTGAAACATTGAGACGGGAAACCCTCATAAATCGTTTCCTAATCGTGAATCTATCTAAATTCAAGTAACGCACATGAGCGTCATACAAATTAGCATTTTGGGGCTTGCACATAGTACTTCCTGGGAAATGATATTGCGCAATATGCTGTGCCGTTCAGTAAATTAAGGTTCATCGATCACAAGATAAATTTATTATGCAAGATTCTCGTAGATATAACATCAAAAGACGCCTCTACACGTCATCACACGCATAGTCTATGAGGGTACACTGTCCAACAAACAAATTAATTCTATGTTAAATTAATCACAATGCAATAACTTAACAAGCACTGAGGCAAGGACAATCGGTAGAAATATGACGAAAGATAAGCGAACACATCCAGTTTCAGGAAGTGGACTGCAATGTGGGAGGGGGAGCGGAGGAAACTCAATTCACTTGCATACAGACTCATACAGGAACCCAACAACATTTATATCTACAAATTACCATCACTGAAGTTATTAGAGAGCAATCGGAAATACCAGGGGCGTGCGTCAAGTGTATGTAGAGTGTGGGGTAATGTGTCGACGACCATCACGCAAAAAGGCATAAAAATATAAAAATCAGAAACTAACAGAAATTTCCCGCACAAGTAGGTACATGTTACACTCAGAATTTTGTGTTCTATAATGTGTTTAGGACCATGTAACCATAGTAGCCGGATTCAAAGCACACAGTGGGCCAAAGGCCAAAAATTATACTATCATTGAAAAATTGTAAAATTAGAAACACTAAGAAAGCCCGCAGACGTACTGGTATTCATCAGGTTCGTTTTTTTTTGTTTTTTTTTTCCCTTGAGTTCCACGATATAAAAAGTACCGTTCAACCATAGCACCACAGTGCAGGACCTGTGTTCGTTGAAAACCAAAATTTACACTAACAGTTGGAGAAAAATCCTGTACCCATATTTGGGATTCATTGCGTTTGTTATTTTAATATATGCAAAATTCAAAGCATCAATTACCAGTAGCATCGGAGCATGAGACACGTGGTGGACTGACAGTCAAGAAATGGTATACCTAGAAAATGCATATTGTTTGTCAGTGCAGGAAGAAGTGAATCGTGAATCACTGGTCAAAAGGAAATTAACCATAGTCTCTACTTAAAGGAAACAAAACTAATACCTGTGTCGATTCCATCAGAGAGTTAGCTATACAAGCGTCCAATAATCCCTTCCACTCACTCACAACGATTTGTGGATTAATTGAATTAAAGGGAGAATTAAGTAGGCTGTGATTGGTTGAATAAGCAAGCAAAACAGCTCTTCTCTTTTCCAGGTGCTATGTGTAGCTTCGACACAATGAAATATCAAAGTGGAATAATCATTGCCAGTATGCTAGGGCGCCAAATAGGGCTAATGTTCAAGAGGATTCAACTGACCGTTACATTCTGATCGAACGCGCTGAGCTACCGTGCCGGCATCTATGCAGCACTTTTACGTACACTGGTGTATAAAACTTAAGGAAGGAAGTAATTTCGTATAATTTGTCACTGCCAAGCTCGATGAAACTTGAGCGATACATAGAAGGAACTATAGTACAGTACAGTACAATACAGAACAGAAGGTAACTGAAAGGAGTACGCAGTGAGACGGACAGAAATGACACTTTTATTCAAGGACAGTAGTTATTTTGAAGTCACCCCGATCTATGATGTTCTCCTAGACATTACAGAAGGGAGGGGGGCGGGGGGGGGGGGCACGGTTCTTACTATGATGTGTGATGACCACGGACGGCAATGCGTACTATACAACATGTTCCCATGCTGGCTTCGAGGTTAATGAGGAGTTCTTGTGGTCCACTCCCCAAATATCCTCTTGTTCCGAGAGCTCCCACACCTCTGCTGTTCGATGTTACATCGTCATCCACAAAAATGAACCTATGGCCGCATGCACCCTGAAAAGAAGGAGTACGCTGCCACAACAACGTTGACTGGAGTACGTCCGCTGTTCAAAGATTAGAAGGCCAGTATGCTCATGTAACATTACGCTTCCCCACACCATAAGACCTGGACCACCAAACTGATCATGTGCGACAATCTTCCCGGGTGCATAACGAGCTCCCATCTCTCGCGACATGAGTGTTCGTCCGGTACTGTCGAACATGATCGTTTTGGTGGGCCAGGTGTTATGGTGCGGACGTACTCAGCTCCTAATCTTTGAACACGATAAACTCACCAGTCAACGTTATTGTGACACTGTACTCTTCTCCGTGCGTTTTTTCAGGGGCGCGTTCAGACCTGACCTCATTTTTATGGATGACGACGCGTGACCGCATCGAAAACCGCAGTTGGAGGAGTTCTTGGAAAGAGACGATATTCGGCGAATAGACTGGCCTGCTCGTTCCCCCGACTTAAATCCGATCGGACACGTGTGGCATGCGGTGAGGAAACGTATTGCGCCAAAGACCATCCGGCAGTTCTCAGCCGCGCTGGTGCAGGAATGGAATGCCGAATCACAGGAACTTCTCAGCAACGCAAAAATGCCATTTCTGTTCATGTCTTTGCGTAATTTTTTCAGTTATCTTCTGCATTATACTGTATCAGTTCTTTGTAAGTGCGGGCCAAGTTTCTTTGAGCTATGTTGCTTCGCAGTGACATACCACATGGATGTTACTTTCGGGCTTAAGTATTCCATACCTGTGCGCTACTGAACGAAGGCACCTGTCGCACGTGAGATACTGTGTTGCCAAGTCGCCTTTCTTTCACGCGCATTTTCCACCAAAAGTATCCACGGGACGAAGTTTTGTTAGAGATATTTTTGTACTGTTAGTATGCAAGAAATCACCAACCCCGATAGCCTTGCTTGTTAAAGCGTTACTTCCTCGACGGGGCTCTAACGTGAAGGTCGGTGTATCGGCTGGCCTGGATGTGGTTTTAAGTGGTTCCCCACATCCCACTAGGGGAATACCTGTCTGCTACCAAAGTCCCTCCTCAGCTATTCGATTCGCAAATATTTCGAAAACTTTCTCTCACCTTGATATGACTGACACTGCTCGCAGACAGTCAGTGTCACATATTAAGTGCTGGGGAGTAACAGGGTAGTGACAGGAACAACATACGTCCACACTTCAAATTAAACATGCCATATCAGAGAGCATTGCAGAGGAGCAGTTCGGATTTAGAAGAGGAAAAGGAACAAGAGATACTATTAGCCTGTTAAGAAGTATGGGGGAAAGATATGTGGAAAAAGGTAGAGAAATCTCTGCTGTTTCTATACATTTAGAAAAGGCTTTTGACAGGGTTGAGTGGAACAAGCTGATGGGTATTTTAAAGAGGAAGGAGTAGATTGGAAACAGAGACGACTGATACAGAATCTATATTTACACCAGAAAGTAAGGATAAGCATTGGAAATGAAATGTCAGAAAGAAGCAGCATTGGACGAGCTGTTAGACAAGGTTGTTGCCTTTCCCCACTGTTGTTAAACTCATACCTTGAAGAGATTATTGCGAAAGGCTTAGATGGGAAAAGAGGCTTATATATTGGTGGAAAGAGAATAGAATGTATAAGATTTGCTGATGACATAGTATTAGTGGCAGAAAGTGAGCGGACAGTGAATAACATGCTGAAAAATCTGAATGAAGCTTGTGTGGAATATGGGATGCAAATAAACACAGCAAAAACAAACAGTATGGTCATCAGTACAAGACGCAGACTGTCCAATATTAAAATAGGACAATCTACCATTAGCCAAGTAAGTGGATTTGAATATCTTGGAAGCACAATAACTGAAGACTTGAGATGTCACCAGAAGATGAAAACTCGAATTGCCATAGCGAAGGAGGCATTCAACAGAGAGAGGAGACTCTTACGTGGCAAATTAGATAAAGGTCTAAGGAAAAGGCTTGGCAAATGTTTTGTCTGGAGTGTGGCTCTATGTGGGACAGAAACTTGGACGCTGAGACGAGAGGATGAAAAAAGGTTAGAAGCATTTGAGATGTGGATGTGGAGGAGAATGGAGAGAATAAGCTGGATGGAAAGAGTGAGTAATGAAAGAGTATTCGAAAGGGTTGGTGAGAGAAGGTATCTGCTGAAGGTTGTAAGAGAAAGGAAAAATAACTGGATGGGACATTCATTGAGAAGGGAGTGCTTGCTAGCAGATGCTTTGGAAGGAGTAGTTTGTGGGAGAAGACTGAGAGGAAGAAGGAGATACATGATGATAGATGACATAAAGGGAAGAGGAATTTATGCAGGCCTGAAGAGGATGGCAGAAGACCGGACAGCCTGGAGAACTACCATGTGAAACCCTGCCTTTTGGCAGAACACTGATGATGATATGAGTAAATAACAATACCAAACCTGCGCCGATGCGGGAAAAACCCACAAGAAAAAGAAGAGTAAAGGCGAAATATGCACAAATATTCTGTTGATCATTTATATGAGGGGCATTCAATAAGCAATGCAACACTTTTTTTCTGAACGCAGATTGGTGTAACTCAGGATTCCGTTACACCATATTATTCCCGATTCTTTTGTTACAAAACTCTTTTTTTCGACATAATCTCCGTTCAATGCGACGTTCTTACGCCGTTTTACGCGGAGGGCCTGTATCCCCACGTGGTACCACTCTATTGGTCGACGTCGGGGCTAACGTCTTGCTGCATCAATAAGCTGCCCATCATCCCATACTGCTTCCCGCGAAGAGCGTCATTCATTGAGCCAAACAGATGAATGTTAGGATATGGGAGATCCGGACTCTAGGGTGGATGAGGAAGAAAAAAGTTTTGTGAGTTCTTCTCGGACGCGACGAGTCTTGTGAGGCCTTGCGTTGCCATGGAGAAGAAGAAGTTCATTTGCATTTTTGTGGGTACGAACACGCTCAAGTCATCTCTTCAATTTCCTTACGGTAGCGCAATACCCTTCAGCGCACCATGATGGAGTACATCAAACAATGTAACCCCTTCCGAATCCCAGACGACAATCGCCATGAGCTACCGTCTGAGGGTGCGGCGTTGAACCTCTTCTCTGGAAAAGAGGTGGTGTGGCGCCACTCTATGGACTGCCATTTTGTTTCCGGTTCAAAGTTATGAATCCAACCTTCATCGCTTGTGACCATGTGCTTCAAAAAATTGTCACAATTGGCCTCGTAACGTGCACGAAATTCCTCACAGCTGGTCCTTCGCTGCTGTTTATGGTCTTCTGTTAGGTGCCAAGAACCCAGCGGGCATACACCTTTGTGTACCCCAACTGGTAGACGAGCATGTCAGCACTATCAACAGAGACGTCCAGATGAGCAGCGAGGTGTTTGATTATGATCGGTCGATCACCTCGAATGAGAGTGTCCGCACGTTCTAATATTGCAGGAGTGACAGCTGAGTGCGGCCGGCCGGCACGCGGGATATCGGGCAGGTTTGTTTGATCTTGTTGCTATGATGACAGACGCCTCGCCTAACGACTCAGCGTTCTTTTTTCACCGGCGGGTCTCCGTAGACATTCTGCAAGTGCCTATGAATATCAGCAGTGCTCTAGTTTTGTGCCGAAAGAAAGTCAATGGCAGCTCTCTGCTTGGAACGTAACTCCTTTAAAGACGCCATTCTGAAGCGCACTTTTGGCGCCGCCACCTATCAGAACTTTATGAAACTATAGGGTTGGCGGGAACATTCCACCATGTCCCATAACAAATTACGCATTTATCAATCGAAACTGGCCGAGAAAAAAAGTGTGTTGCATTACTTAACGAAAGTTCCTCGTAACTAACAGAAACTGGCATACGACACTCCATTCGGGTACTTCCTAAGCCTTTTTTTCATATGACGATATAGCCACGATACGAACAACACACTGCCTGCTAGAAAGTCCTAAATACAGTCACAAAGGGGATCTGGTTTTCCGTGAGCTCGCAATTTGTTTACTAAGAGATATTGCGAAACATCGTCGAATTTCAACCAGTTCTGGGAATATAATAAGAATGTCCCGAAATACTTCAATAGAAGCGCTGGCGATTATTTCATAATCATTCCGATTAGGAGCAACAAGGTTTCTTTCACAGGATTTTTGCAGAGAACGTCCTGTTGTTACGGAACTTATGTGCAGCGTACGCCTAGGTTCCAGACAAGTAGATGTGATTTGACTAACTAAATGCAATGCTCCCTCCCAAATTCTTTCATAGATGTCTGATTGGCTAGCCAGAAGCCGCGTGATCACCTCGATACCGAGCGCTAAAAAGTGTATACGTATTAACAGCAGGTATTACGAGAGGAAGTGGGAGCAGTTTGGAGCAAAATCGATGTGTTTGTGTTCAGAGATGGTTTGTGCATTTGTGACTTGTTTTTTATGGAACAGAAGTTACAGATAATTATTTTTTAATTTTTTGTAATCTTATCGTTGGCGGCGCATTGTTCCTGTGTTCAAGTCTTTGACATTGACCTTGCTGTCCAATTCAATAAACAGCATCTTATTGGTGGTCCAAATGTCTTTCGTGGACTCAGAATGCAGTTCACATGTGATGTTACTGCTGTCTTTGGACGCAGTACATGATTGACCCGCATTCGGGAGGACGACGGTTCAATCCCCGGCCATCCTGATTTAGGTTTTCCGTGATTTCCCTAAATCGCTTCAGACAAATGCCGGGATGGTTCCTTTGAAAGGGCACGGCCGATTTCCTTCCCCATCCTTCCCTCACCCGAGCTTGCGCTCCGTCTCTAATGACCTCGTTGTCGACGGGACGTTAAACACTAATATCCTCCTCCTCCTCCTCCATGATTGACCTTTTCTGTTGTGTGGGAGAATCATGCAGACTACGGTGGTCTTCAAGCTTTCCCTGACGTAAATACTCTTTTGTGGAAGACCTGGAGTATAACAGCGACTTCAGGAATACTAGCTAAGGTCCTATATGATACTTTGGTTCCAGATAAGCCCTTTGTTTTGTCTGTTAGAAGAAAGTAGAAGCTGAACGCCGATGAGTACCTCTTTATGTGGGCTAAATTAAGCAATAACGATTGTGGAATAAAGATTGTTGGTGACTGTATTTTGTATTATAGAGAATAAACGTAAATTGCTCGTCTCGTTTCCTAATTCCTTATCTTATATATTTTTTCGTGTGTAGTATATTTCCAGGCACTGATGTTAAGAGAGCGTGATGGGCGAAAATATAGACAATTACTTACTGAAATAAACTACAATCACAGACGATTGGTGAGACAGTTTGCTTGTGGATATTGTGTATTTGCATCCAGATTAATTTGTGGTGTCCATTCTCATGCAACGAGCTTCAAGGATTACGGGGAGGTGGTACCTTGCACTTGCAGCTAGGCGCAACACTGTGTTTGCAGCGTTATCAGCTCTCTACATGTGCCGTCGCTCATATTCTAACTTAACTTCAGTCGTTTAAAGAGGCACACTGCGGTCTATGCGCATGGCGCAGTATTGGTTTTTCACTGAGTGATCCATCAGTGGGTGTACTAACTACCTAAGATTCCCGCTAATTCAAATGTGTTCAGGACTTGCTGACATGTCTAGAATTTTTCTTTGTTCAATTTTTTATATATCATGGCCACGTGTACCATGGGAAAGTGTAATCTTTACTTTGTTGTTATATTTGAACGGAGTCTCAGTAATCTGGAATTTAACTAAAATATCTACAATTTATTTTCTTTCCCCAGTCATTTAATGAAATCCATGTTAAAATTCGATTGCACAGGTGTCTGTGTTTTCTTGAATCTGTATTTAATTTGACCACAAACTTTCCTGTAGAATATGCGTTCAGTAGGAATATTAATCATTGCGCAATCAAACTGCGATCAGTAGACGCCTTTTTCAGTTTCTTTGTGTGCCGTTACAGGTCAGAAGATAAGACTGCGAGAGGACTTACTGTTTCCTGGATTATGTGCGACGTGTTTATTATACCTCATGCAGGTGTTACTCTATCAGAACGAGGCTGACATCTTCATAGCACTTGATCTACCTACAAGGAAGATCACTTGTACTTTAATCCAATCAGGTCACGAAACTTCGAGAAGTCATTGTCGTCTTAAATTCATTCAGATATTCATGTAGGCCCCTCCCCCAATTCTCTCCATTGCACAATGTAATCATCCCCTGCTCTTGAATATTTTGTAGAATCGTGGCCAGATAGAGTTACAAATTATTTTTTGAGTCAGAATTTTCTATAAAAAGGCAAATGTTCAGAGCATTTTGCTGTAACAATATGTTCTCATGTACTTCAGTTACAAAAAGAGTACTCCTACTCTTTTAAGAACACAAACAAATCAAGCTTATGCAAAAAACAGTACAATCACAAGTTAAGAAATATTTTCGTAAACACCATGTGCTTTAAATCAAATATGAACAGCTTTGGTACCCACTATCTTACATCTCTTACGAGTACAGTGAGTCGAGACCATATCAGAAACTTAACACGACCTACCGAAGTCATTATTCGCCACCTCACCAATATATAGATTGTAAACTGACTCGTTCCACATTGTTTCAATAGAAATAGTGCAGTCTAACTAAAGCACTGTTTCATCACAACATGCATTTCGTGTTGTATGCAGCGATGACAGCGATCAAAGCGAAATGTTGCACTACGTAACACCAAAATAGGGGTGCTGCTAGCGGCGCCATGCATCTCGCTGGCAACCTACCACCAGCCAGCGTTATCTTCGCTGCCACAGCCGTCGACAGGCAGTGTGCCACCCGTAAAGCTGCTTGCCCACTATCTTGGACGCCTCATCTTCATCGAAAGGATCGACAGTATCGACTCTGTAGTCAGAGAAGTACATGGTGGAGTTCCACAGGGGTCAGTCATGTGCCCTATAGTCTACAGCATTTAACAGCTGATCTTCCTGCATCCCCAAAAGTCAATGAGTACATTTACTTAACGACACAGCGCTATTAGTCAGAAGCAGATGGCCCCATGAGATATCGAGCGACTTCAAGGCCTCTTCAACTACCTGGTACAATGGGCGGCAGAGGACATAGAATTCCCTGGTGTATCATGCTGATGAAATCTTCTCAGGTTTCACCCCGAGTGGCTACGATGAAATTCCGCAGATGGAAGTCCGAGAAGATTTCGTCAATGGGCAGCAGTGAATGTAGACTTTCCCAGCGTATCCTGCTGACGAAATCTTCTCGGGCTTCCCTCCGGGTGTCCGTATTGGATGATTTCGTCAATGGGCAGAGGTGAATGTAGACTTCCCAGTGTATCATGCTGACGAAATCTCCTCTGACATCTTTCCGGGTGGCCACTTTGAAATTCCGCGGACATTACAAAGGATTTCGTCAGTGGGCGGCAGTAAATGTAGACTTTTCTGGTGTATTTTACTGACGAAATCTTCTTGGGCTACCCCCTCCCCCCTGGTGGTTAAGATGAAAATCTGTGTCCGAGAAGGTTTCGTGAATGGGCAGCACATTGGCGAATTGAATTCGGTGCTGCAAAATATCAAGTGGTACTACTATCGAAGAGACGACCATCGGGCTTAAGGAACACCAGCCTTTTCTGTGCACCTATACAACGGACGCAGCCAGTAAAATACGTAGGAGTTACCCATGATCGCCAACTGGCCTGAAGCCAAGACATTGAAAAGCTCTGCAAGAAAACCTCTTGCTCCTGGGGGCATTATACCCACTGATTAACGAAAACTCTATCTCCGTACCGCAGGTACAATCACAATCTAGTGGTACCTGTTGAGAGGCCAGACAAAAGTGTGTTTCATGAAAAGGGACAGCAGCCTTTTCAATAGTTTCAGGGGCAAGAGTCTGAATGAGTGACTGATCTGGCCTTGTAAGATGAACCAAAACGGCTTTGTTGTGCTGGTACTGTAAACGGCTGAAAGCATGGGGAAACTACAGTTGTAACTTTTCACGAGCACTTGTAGCTCTACCGTACGGTTAAATTATGATGCTGTCCTCTTGGGTAAAATATTTCGGAGTAAAATAGTTTCCCATTCCGACCTCCAGACGGGGACTACTCAGCAGAATGTCGTAATCAGGAGAAACAAAACTGGCATTCTGCGGATCGGTGCGTCGAATAACGATACCTTAATCGGACAGGTAGGTCAGAAAATTTATAAAGAAAAATAGAGGGCTGAAGTCAGATATAGTGGGAATTAGTGAAGTTCGTTGGCAGGAGGAACAGGACTTCTGGTCAGATGAATACAGCGTTATAAATACAAAGTCAAATAGGGGAAATGCAGGAGTGCGTTTAAGAATGAATAAGAAAATAGGAAGCTACTATGAACAGAATAGGGAAACCATTATCGTAGTCAAGATAGACATGAAGCCCACGCCTACCACAGAAGTACAAATTTACATACAAACTAGCTCTGCTGTTGATGAAGAGATTGAAGAAGTACAGGGTTATTACAAATTATTGAAGCGATTTCATAAATTCACTGTAGCTCCATTCATTGACATATGGTCACGACACACTAAGATACGTAGAAAAACTCATAAAGTTTTGTTCGGCTGAAGCCGCACTTCAGGTTTCTGCCGCCAGAGCGCTCGAGAGCGCAGTGGGACAAAATGGCGACAGGAGCCAAGAAAGCGTATGTCGTGCTTGAAATGCACTCACATCAGTCAGTCATAACAGTGCAACGACACTTCAGGACGAAGTTCAACAAAGATACACCAACTGCTAACTCCATTCGGCGATGGTATGCGCAGTTTAAAGCTTCTGGGTCCCTCTGTAAGGGGAAATCAACGGGTCGGCCTGCAGTGAGCGAAGAAACGGTTGAACGCGTGCGGGCGAGTTTCATGCGTAGCCCGCGGAAGTCGACGAATAAAGCAAGCAGGGAGCTAAACGTACCACAGCCGACGGTTTGGAAAATCTTACGGAAAAGGCTAAAGCAGAAGCATTTCTTAAACAGGAGATTGGAAAACCAATGGATCGGTCGTGGTGGAGATCATGATCAACAATTCATGTCATGGCCTCCACGCTCTCCCGACTTATCCCCATGCGATTTCTTTCTGTGGGGTTATGTGAAAGATCCAGTGTTTAAACCTCCTCTACCAAGAAACGTGCCAGAACTGCGAGCTCGCATCAATGATGCTTTCGCACTCATTGATGGGGACATGCTGCGCCGAGTGTGGGAGGACCTTGATTATGAGCTTGACGTCTGCCGAATCACTACAGGGGCACATATCGAACATTTGTGAATGCCTAAAAAAACTTTTTGAGTTTTTGTATGTGTGTGCAAAGCATTGTGAAAATATCTCAAATAATAAAGTTATTGTAGAGCTGTGAAATCGCTTCAATCATTTGTAATAACCTTGTATGTGATGCAAAAGAAGTTATTCACATAGTTAAAGGTGACAGAAATTTAGTTGTGATGGGGGACTGTAATTCGATAGTAGGAAAAGGAAGATAAGGAAGAATAATAGATGAATACGGACTGGGGGAAATGAATGAAAGAGGAAGCCGTCTGGTAGAGTTTTGCACAGAACATAATTTAATCATCACTGACACTTGGTTTGAATACAATAAAAGAAGGTTGTACACGTGGAAGAGACCTGGAGATTTAGAAACCTGATTTTAAATTTTAAGACATTTCTAGGGGCGAATGTGGACATAGACCACAATTTATTGGCTATGAAATGTAGATTAAAACTGAAGAAATTGGAAAAAGGTAGGAAATTAAAGAGATAGGACCTGGATAAGTTGAAATAATAACCAGAGGTTGCTGAGAGCGTCAGAGGGAGCATCGGGCAACGGTTGATTGGAACAGAGTAGGAGACGAATTGGTAGCTTTAAGAGATGAAATAGTGAAGGCCGCAGAGGATCATATAGCTAAAAAGATAAGGCCTAGTTTAAATGGTTCAAATGGCTCTGAGCACTATGGGACTTAACATCTCAGGTCATCAGTCCCCTAGAACTTAGAACTACTTAAACCTAACTAACCTAAGGACATCACACACATCCATGCCCGAGGCAGGATTCGAACCTGCGACCGTTGCGGTCGCGCGTTTCCAGACTGAAGCGCCTAGAACCGCTAGGCCACCAGCGGCCGGCTGAGGCCTAGTTTAAATCATTGGATAACACAAGAGGTATTCAGTTTATTTGATGAAATGAGAAAAGTTATCAAGACAGCTAATGAAGAAGGTGAAAGGGATACAAACGTCTAAAAAATGAAACTGACAGATTGCAAAATTGCTAAGCAAGAATGGTTAGAAAACAAATGTTACGATTTAGAAGCATATTTCACTAGGAGAAGATACATGCTGCCTACAGGAAAATTAAAGAAGCTTTTGGAGAAAAGAGATGCAGCTGTATGGAAATGAAGAACTCAGATGATAAACCGGTCCTAAGAATAGATGGGAAAGCTGAAAGGTGGAAGGAGCATAAAGAAGGTCTGTACAAGGGAGATGAATTTGAAAGCTATGTTATAGAAAGGGAGATGGACATATATAGAGATGAGACGAGAATGATACTGCGAGAAGAATTTGATAAAGCTGTGAAAGATATGAGTCGAAACAAGGGCCCGGGAGTAGACAACATTCAGTCAGAATAACTGATACCTGGAGAGAGCCAGCCGTGACAATACTCTTCCATCCGGTGTGCAAGGTGTATGAGATACACGAAATACCCTCAGACTTCAAGAATAATATAATAACTCCAATTCCAAAGAAAACGGTTGCTGACAGTTCTAAAAATTACCTATCAGTTTAATAAATCGTGGTTGCAAGATAATAATGCGAATTCTTTAGAAAAGAATGGAAAACCTGGTAGAAGCAAACCATGGAGAAGATCAATTTCGATTCCAGAGAAATGTGGGAATACTGACTATACGACTTATCTTAGAATATAGGTTAAGGAAAGCAAACCTACATTTGTAGCATTTTTAGACAGAGAGAAAGCTTTTTACAATGTTGACTAGAATACTCTCTTTCGAATTCTGAAAGTAGCAGTGGTAAAATACAGGGAGCAAAAGGCTATTTACAACTTGTGCAGAAACGAAAAGGCAGTAATGAGAGTCGTGGGGCATCAAAGGGAAGCAGTGGTTGAGAAAATAGTGAGACAGGGTTGTAAGGTTTCCCCTATGTTGTTCAGTCTGAACACTGAACGAGCAATAAAAGAAACCAAAGAAAAATTTGGAGTCGGAATTAAAGTTCAGGGAGAAGATACAAAAACAATGTTTGCCGATGACATTGTAATTCTGTCAAAGACAGCGAAGGACTTGGAAGAGCAGTTGGACGGGATGGACAGTGTTTTGAAAAGAGGATATAAGATGAACTTCAACAGAAGCAAAACAAGAATAATGGGAAGTAGTTGAATTAAATCAGCGGATGCTAAGAGAATCAGATTAGGAAACGAGACTCTTAAGGTATTAGATGAGTTTTGCTGTTTGGGCAGCAAAAAAACTGATGATGGCCGAAGTAGGAAGAAATCAAACGCAGGTTGGAAATAACAAGAAAAGTATTTCTGGAGAAGAGAAATCTGTTAACATCGAATATAGATTTAAGTGTCAGGATGTCTTTTCTGAAAGAATTTGTATGGAGCGTAGCCATGTATGGACGTGAAACATGGACGGTAAACAGTTTGGACAAAAAAGAGTACAGAAGCACTCGAACTGTCTTGGTACGTAAAAATGATGAAAATTAGATGGGCCAATCATGTAACTAATGAGGAAGTGCTGAATGAATTGGGGAAACTAGAAATTTGTTTCACAACTTGACCAAACGAAGGGATCGGTTGATAGGACATATTCTGAGATATCAAGGAATCACCAATTCATTATTTGCAGGAAGTATGGGTCGTATTAATCGTAGATGGAGACCAGGTGATGAATACAGTAAGCAGATTCAGAAAAAAGTAGGTTGCAGTAGTTATTCAGAGATGATGTGGCTCACACAGGATAGAGTAACATGGAGAGATGCATCAAACCAGTCTTCGAACTGAGGACCACAGCAACAACAATCTTTAGAAAAAGCTCTTCAAGTACAAAGGAAATACATCAGGCCCATCATAGGTTATGCCACCCTTTTTGAAATACAGCAATCAAATCACACCTGCAGAAGCTACAGCGCCAGTAAAATAAAGCACGCAGGACGATACTCCATGTCCTGCTCGTCCGTCGTGATTTTAAGAGACTTCCTGCCTCGGTGGGATGTAGGCCTGTATTGCTGTTCCCACTGCTGCCCATGGTCTTCATTTCTTCTCGCTGCGGATTTTCTTCTGTGTGTCAGTGTTTTGGACTTCGTCTCTTCTTTTGCTGTTGGCGCGTGGTCGCTATTCGCGCACCGGGTCCGGCCAGCGTCTGGTCGGTCGCCAGTGCATCTGGTTTCCCAGGCCACAGACGAGTTGATTTTCGGACTGCTGCGTTGTCGCGTAGAATCGCGTTGCTGTGTGCCGGATGCGCTGTTTTAGATGAGGTATTTCGGCTCGTTGGTGAAGTTCCTTCATGGAGATCCTCATCCTGCAGAACTTTCCTGCCCATTATTACTTGCACGACGCAGCGGAGTAACAGCGAGAGCTATGCAGGTTCCAGGAGCACGTGATGAATCTATACGACAATGCGAGAATCTCTGGCAGTATACTAATACATCGCCTTGGACGGAGAAACAGAAATACTGACCGCCTTAACCAATCCTTGGCGCTGTTGGTTCGCCAATAGCCACACCACAATATGACAACAAAACCAAATGCCACATGACAATAGGACACGTAAATACTGTAAGCTAAATAAACAAAAAATTGAACACCAGAACACTAGACAATATCGTAAGCTAAAATCTTTCACTACTCAGCAACTGGCCTAGTAGCCTAGAGAGAAGTAGTAAACGGAGGGACAGGGTTGGAGCAGCTAGTTGTGTTCTGATTAGCATTGCTGAGTCTCGATCATGGGGCTCCGGAATCAGTTCCCGGCTGGCTGGGGATTTCTTCCGCTCGAGACTGGTTGCGTGTACCGTCTTCATCTTCATCGACGCGCAAGTCGCCGAAGTCGCGGCAAATAGAGTTGCACCAGGCGGCTGACCTTCCCAAAAAGCGACTCGCGGCGTTATATGCCATAAGCACATTTCATTTCAGTCTTGCCTGTCGACAGTAATCGATATTTGATTTTTACACACTGTAACTGCAGACTTCTGCTTTGAATTTCAATGTAAACTAATTTTGCCAACCGTTGCCGCCCTATTTTTTTACTGTGTGTTCTCGAGTGAATAGCGTAATTTCGTTTACTCCCCTTGTGGGTGTAGTCTAGTGCTTTATAACTGTGCCTTTACTGATTTCCATAGGGGACCTGCCCGTGAAAAACGACCAAAACTTTGAAAAAAATTGTTCTCTGTAGAAAAGAGCATTTCATGCCGATTATAAAACCATAGTGTGTGGGCATTTTCATTCTTTGTTTGTTCATAAAATTATTTTGAATGTAATAGTGCACAGATGCTACGCCCCTCAGTCATTTTAATGTGTGTCATTACATGTGATGTGTTCTTCTTCTGCTTACTTTTTTCAGGTTTTAGATATGGATTGTAGACACAGATATATTGTTGAAGGGTCTGACTACCAGAACCTATGAACAGGTGAATACCGAAGTCTGTAGCTTAGCACCAACCAGAGCTTATTGTGTATTTGTGTACTTCTCGTATTTGGAATTTGAAACATGTGCCATGTAGTTACCGATTTGTTGTTCTATTTCAGTGCAAGTGTTTTCTGTGTTAGAAACGCCGAGACTAAAGAAATTTAGCACGAAACAGAGGTTTTGAGGCAACAAGTTCAAAGCACCATCGAATAATACTCATCATTTTGTTCAACAGCTACCAATAGAAATTGGATATAGTGACATACAATACACTCAGAAGCATTCGTTGCATTTATGGAGACAGTTAATCTTAAATAAAGAGATCTGACAAATAAAAATCTTTTTAGTAGATATTCCATGGTCTCTCTGAGTCCCAATGAGACCTTCAACAGCTGCCTAGGGGAACGAATACCAGAAACTGTATTTATCGAGCTTACAGTGTTGAACATAGGTATAATTTTTATTTTCGATGATGATGCAATTCCTAGGATTTATGTTTTGAAATACTGGATATCCAGACTGGAAGCAATATGGTTTAATTCCTGTTACTGATTTGCCTTGAGTAACCGAAGAAGAGAGAGCTGTAGAAGCTGTTAACCACGAGGCCAGGATAAATAAAAGACTGAAGAGAAAGAGTATGGAGGACAAAGACATACGAGAGCAACAGTAATACGGAGCTTGAAGGTTCTGAAACTGTATAGTGATAAACTAATAAATTCGTAAATCTTCTTTTTCACTTTACCGGAAACCTGAATTTTTATCATTCAGGTATACTTTTCTTCTGAACGATTGAAGTTAAATTCACCAAAATTTGCACATATCTTTATACTTATAATTATCTTCTCTACTTTCCCTGCCTAATATTTTATGCAAATTATAAAATATAATGATTTGTGTGATTATTGATCTAATTTTTTTTATTATATTTCTCGTAGTAAAATAAAATTTGTGTATTTTTCGCAGATTAGCATCAAAAGAGGATGTTGGAGGCATAACATACTTCCCTGAATGCTGTCTGTAGCCTGACTGTTTTTCTCAGTTGTGCAGTGGTACCAAAGTTAAATAGTGATCAACTTTTGAGTCTTTTATAAATATTGTTATCAACATCATAAAAAATAAACACCTACCTCATTTTCTCATAAAGGATTTGACTAATGACCCTGATTGTTTGTACAAATTTTAAGCTTCTTTTGCATTATAAATCACTAGATGTGAGGGGAAAGAGAATGTTGAAAACGCAATCCGTTCAAGGACGGGTCCTCTTAATTCGGCCTGGGTCGATATAACACTTCGCTGTTGGTGGGATTTGGAAAGGCCAATCTTACACAGATTGAGGACTAAATAACATTGCCACATACTGTGTAATAATAGCTAATCTTCAATTTTTTTACCAGTATGTTTACTTTCCGGAAAATCCTTCCAGATTACTTCGAGTTTGAAGTGCACGTGCGCGCCAACGGTGCGACACTACGATAAACACATCCATAAAAGTCTTTACTCCAGCCCTAGTGTCAAGTGCTTGGATAAGGCAAGGATATTAGGCCCGATTTGATCTCATTGTTACCAGGAGGTTAAGTCTCAGGTACATAAGGTTCAGATCGTTCCTAGCAGAGCTTGGTCGTTGAATAAACTTCATCATCGCCAAGGATTAAATCTTTCGTTATCTGTTTCGCCCTCAAAAGTTTTTATCTACTCATCTCATCCTCGGCCACCCAACGTTTCTGCTTTCGGGTTTCCATTATTTTCTTGTTAAATTCTCGGAATTCTAGTTCATTCTTGTCATATATTCCCTCGATTTCTTTCCGTATCCTATTATTTCTCCCCTAAAGTTAAATATTTCTAGATCCGTTTTGATGTCTTCACGTCTCTTCCTATTCATGAAGGTATAGCTCGCCACGCTTGTAAGATGATTTATATTTCTTAATATATTTACTAAACTATTCAACCCAAAAGCGAAACAAGCCATCTGAAAACAGATATGTCTGATGTCTGGAGTTGCTAACAGTCGATAAACACTACATCATGCGTTTTACTAAGTACCAATTGTAAAATATGTGTTTTAACACACTCCTGTCCAAGCATTTTCCTATACGTCACAATGTAGCAGTTTTACAGTTCACAATAAATGTTCGAATATCCCACCGTCAACTTCATTGCATTTGTGCACTCTTGGGGGAACATGTTGTGTTAGTTGTCTGGGTGCCTCTGCACTTTCCCTTTGAGGGCAGCAGTCGTCCACGATACGACCAAGCAGTTCATCTCGCCTATTCACCTTTCGTTTATACACCTCAGATTCCATCCAGCCCCATAAACAAAAATCTAATGGCATACAGTCAAGTGATATTGGTGGTTAGTTAACTGTACCACCACGACCAATCCACCGATTAGGGATGACACATACGTGCGCACCGCTAGCACAAAAACAAATCAACATTAAATGTGTTCTATCGCTAAAGCTATTCGAAACAGAGCATATGTCCATACAAAGCTGTTTTTTTTCTTCATATGAGCATTGCTGTCGTTTCCCTAACTATTGACCATTCTTTCTGGGACACGTTGTAGACAGCATACTTGACGCTGTCTTCAACCTGCATAATTTTAGAAATTTCACCCGTCTTCCATTCAGAAAGTTGCTATTGACAATGCCATGCAGAAAGCGAAATTTTGAACTTTTAAAGCGCAGTCATTAACCGATCTGCCTATAATATAGCAGCCCAGACCCAAAATCTTGTTGACCTGTTCTGTTGTTTACTTGTTAGTTACTATTTTGAACTTAATTGGCTCTATAGCGCTATCTTCGTTTTGACCGTTGTGAAATTAGAAGCAAAACGTCCGCGAAACAAGACTGCACCACATTGATAACAGCAAGAGAATACCAAAGTCATGAAAACCAAAATCTTGGAATTAATAAAATAGAATCAAGTTCTCCTACTTCGTCTAATACCTTGAATTTGTTAAATACCCGTTACCTTCGTGTAAACGGCTCATCAAACGCAGAAGACGTTGTTGGACAGCGGAAACGTTTGGTGACATAAGACTGTAATAATATTTAGTTCCAGTGCAACGAAACGATTTGCATGATAATAACGGTGATAGCCGAACTTCGTAAGTAATATTAGATTGCAGGCTCGACTACTAGGAATGGAAATGTATAAACAACTGCGCGTTCATGATGCGCGATTGTTGTGTCAGTACACCAGCCGCTTCCAACGAATTAGACAGATGAAACATTAGCACAAGCTTTAACATTATTAGTAAAAAGGACCAGTAACATCACTAGAGAATGAAAATATAGTTAAGTTCATGTCTCTTATTATACGAGTAAGATTACAGAATATATAAGAAACCTGATCTTACAATATGGCGATCGGAACAACATGCATCAGCAAGAAATATCGTATTTCGCGTTCTCTAAAAAAAGGGGGGGGGGGTGGTATAGGATACAGTCATAAGGCGGTAAGAGATATTAATTCATTATATGGGGATAAATTCTGTTTCAAGCATAATGTTTCCATCTCAGACTTAGTGAAGTATAATGATTCGCGCACCATGCGGGCACACTGGCCCTGACAGTAAGCAGGCGTAGGGCTACCGCTTTGAACGGTGATTACGTTGAAAAATAGGATTTTGTAGACATAAGAGTGGGGTATAATATGGTGTATTGGAATTCTGAATAATACCAACGTGCTTTATAAAAAAGAGCTGCATTTACTTTTTGAATGCCCCTCGTGTGTTGTGTGCGTGTGTGTGTGTGTGTGTGCGTGTGTGTGTGTGTGTGTGTGTGTGTGTGTGAGAGAGAGAGAGAGAGAGAGAGAGAGAGAGAGAGAGCGAGAGAGAGAGAGAGAGAGAGAAAGAGAAATAGTTCCACATCTCTTCCTAGACCACACGAGCGAAAAAGCGATTTCAACCAAACTTAGTACACGTATCCTTTACTGTCAGAGAACAATTGTTGTAGAGGTAAGGTGCAAATGGCTCTGAGCACTATGGGACTTTAACATCTGAGGTCATCAGTCCCCTGGACTTAGAACTACTTAAACCGAACTAACCTAAGGACATCACATACATCCAGGCCCGAGGCAGGATTCGAACCTGCAACCGTCGCAGCAGCGCGGTACCGGAATCCGGACTGAAGCGCCAAGAGCCTCTCCACAGCGGCCGGCGTGGAGGTAAGAACCACCTACCTGACACAGTTCAGGAGATATGACATCATAAACAATGAGATGCTTGAAAAACTGCCTGATTGTAAATGACATCTAAATTTATTACTTCTTTTCTACTAACTCTATTCACTCTCAACACATTTTGCAGATAGTATTCGCCTATGCCGCTGAACGAATCTACAAAGTTTTGTCACTGTATGATACTTGTATCAGGAGTTATGACGTTATAAACACTGAGATGTGAGGAAAATTGCGAAGCAGCTGGGCCATTAGTACAGATACTTTTCGACGTCATATCTCTTAATTTGGATACTGTATTTCTACATTTATACATTATAAATATTTCTTTTTACGACTTTCTCCGAGATCGTGTTGGCTCAGGTCTTAGTAGCTACAGGGCCTTTGTTATCGGATCGAAAAAATAAGCTCAGATCATCTGACTTTTTGTATTTTGCTGATAAATGCCTGCAGCCTGGTACACTCTGAAATTCCCGTGCCACACTGCCGTAGCACGCCGCTACAAGAACCACATCAAAACTACTGGACAAGATCCTCCAATACGGCAGTCTCAGGTAGCACCTGCAGAAGGCAACGAGTTACGTGGCCATATATTGTGTCAGAGCGACACAAACATCCGGCAGTAGACCCGATTATTCCACATGTCAGATCTCGCCGAGAAATCCTGAAGAGTTACAATTTGTGCTCAGTTTTAAAGGAAAACTAGTTTTTCATGCATCTCAAAGTTTATGACGTCACGCCTCCTAAACTATGTGTCGTATAATGATATAATGTTTCAAGTACATTCAGTGATACGTTCTGCAAAATATGTTTCGGATAGATTAGTTGTAAGGAAGTAAGAAATTAAAACTCATGGCTGATGCTGAAGTTTTATAGCATGAACAGCGAAAAGGTAGTAAACGATAAACTTTTTTCCCCTTTCGTTATTTTATGGGCGAGTCACCGAGAAAAAGTTTCGAAAAGGTTTGAAACTATGTGAAAAGTATGTTGGAGGTACCAAAGTGCTAATATTCTCAAAAACTAAATGGATACAATCTGGGTAATTTGTGCACGGCGAGTTAAGCTGCCTCAAGATGTACTGGTTGTCTCTCCAAGGGCCGGCCGGGGTGGCCGAGCGGTTCTAGGCGTTACAGTCTGGAACCGCGCGACCGCTACGGTCGTAGGTTCCAATCCTGCCTCGGGCGTGGATGTGTGTGATGTCCTTAGGTTAGTTAGGTTTAAGTAGTTCTTAGTTCTAGGGGACTGCTGACCTTAGAAGTTAAGTCCCATAGTGCTCAGAGCCATTTGAACCATTTTTAAATAAAAGATTCTAACTACTGAAGGCACTAACTACTGATAGGCATAGTTACCAAATGAAAAATTTCGATAGAGAACAAACAATGTATTTAGCTTAATAGTGTTCAAAAGTAATAATATATATATCAGTTCATGACATCCAGCCTTACAAATTTACTGTCTCTGATGGACACACGTCCAGATCATCCGCTCTCAAAACTCCGCCATTTCTCTCCCCACACCCACCACTGCTGGCGGCTCACCTCCAACTGCGCAACGCTACGCGCTGTTAACAGCCAACTGCCCAACACTACAATAGCGAATATTTCAACAATGCCAACCAGCCACAGACTGCACACAGCACAGCCAGTGGTTTTGATACAGAGCCCTACGTGGCGTTACCAACATAAAAACCTAAACAGCCTACTTACAAGATATATATGAACTTTGGGTACTATGCAGTGATCAGGCAATTTATAATCCATCGAGTGGTTCACCCATGCAGGAGACGGATGATCTACTTCAAAATGTTCCTCTGATCCTGTGTAGCGAATCTAGTCCGTCTCAAAACATCCTGTGAACTACGGCGCAGAAAAATTGTTTTCGTGGCTTTGCCAAATTTTTGGAGGCAAGATTCCAAAAACATGCAATAATTATTAAAAATTATACTACCATTAAATAAAAGCGTAGAGCGTTATTTATTGTTCGAGCTTTGGTTTTGGGTTCAGCTGGTTCTGTAATTACGTTGCTAACTCCAAGATGACCTGTTGGGAAATATGCAATACTCGGTATTCCATGAAACCCACCCTGACTTAGCAGGGGCTGAGAACGAAGATTATGTTTGTGACTTGTGCAAACAGACGAGTGTAAAACATTTCACCGTTACTACATAAACAAATAATTGTTCCAGAATTTTGTTTTCAAGTTAATAAACTTAACATATTTGCTATGGAATAAAATTTCTTGTTTTATCTTAGTGAAAGGTAATTCTTTCAAGAGTGTAAATCAAGAGCAATCTCAGAACTGTATTTTTTAGATATAAGATACGTTTAGTTGCAAATTTATATGATTATCTACATTTTTAAAACCACGTTCCATATTTCAAAACTATTCGATACTGGCCTGCAAGTGTAACTTATTTTTAAAAATATTTTTGGGGTGTAAGTTTTCTTAAAATATGTAAAGAGAAATACAAATATTTATTGCCAAATAGTTGAAGTTTGTGATAAAGTGTATTTCAGGGCAAAGAATGAGTTCAATCTCGAGGTACACCCACAAAAGGAAATTGTATTCTATAATATCCAAATTTCATCTAACATTTCCTCGAGGCTCCTCATACGGTGCAAGCTCAGAGTACACTGCAGGCATCACCCAGATATATCGTGCACGTGTGTTTCTATTGTGATTGTTTCTGTACCGACTGGAAAGTCACCCCTGACGTTGTTTATAAACATACACAGCTTTACAGTGGGTCCTACTTACAGGTAGAATGCCGCGCTCGAATGGATTGCAGCATTTCAGTTGAAAGTAAAGCACAAGTGGGGACACATTACAGACGTCTGTGGAACAGTCGGGTGAACATCCATCATGCCATGAAGAATAATCGCGACCGCATATTGGGTCCTCATCTTGACGCTCAAACGGCTTGTCAACCAGGGAAGTTGCTTAACGTGTGCGCCGGAGTCAAAGTGATGCGGTGCGGCCATGGGATCGTTTCCAATTGACAGGCAGTGTTGAGGATTTACAACGTACACACCGTCCAAGTTGGAGAGTGCACAAGATGATCGGTATCTACACGACTTTTGAGTCAAAGGAACCATGGCCTGAGTGCTCCGGAATGAATTGATCGACCGAAGAGGGTAGGGAACGTCATGTACAGCATCAAACTGTCAGCAGACGATTGCAGCCGGCCGCTGTGGCCGAGCGGTTCTAGGCGCTTCAGTCCGAAACTGCGCTGCTGCAGCAGTTGCAGTTCGAATCCTGCCTCGGGCATGGATGTGTGTGATGTCCTTAGGTTAGTTAGGTTTAAGTAGTTTTAAGTCTACGGGCCTGTGACCTCAGATGTTAAGTCCCATAGTGCTTAGAGCCATTTGAACCATTTTTTAGACGATTGCATGATGCAACTTTCCATTCCCAACGACTACGGCGAGCACCACGTCATACCCCACAACACCACGGACTCCGCTGCAGATGCAAAGTGGACGCACCAGGTTTGGCGTGGGGTGTCGTTTACACATCAAATTCGGATCTGCCTGTACGCTGATAATCGCAGACAACGTGTTTGGGGACAATCCGATAATATGAACCATCTCCATCACTGTGTCCCACATCAACAACAAGGTGGTGGTAGAGTGATATTCTGAGGTGGTATTATATGTGACCACCGATCGCCTCTCATGATTGTTGAGAGCAATCCCACTGCTCTACGGTACAGGGACAAGATTTTGTAACCATTAATGGAAGCTTATCGCCAACGTTTCCGTGACAATCTTTTCTTGATGAGTGATAATTATGGAGCTCATTGTGCCTTCAGTGTGCTAGATTTACGAGGATGAAATGGCCTGCATTTTCCTTGGACATTTATCTAATAGAACAGATGTGGGATCGACTGTAACCAGCTGATTTTGGACGCCGACAACGACCACGTACTCTGCCCAGCTTACGCAGAATCGCCATTGAAGAGTGGGACAATTCTCAGATGATGTTTCTCCACTTCCCCTGTATCCATACATACATGCACACACTCATAATAAGAGTGTGTTTATGTTCAGAAAGGAAACATCCCAATCTCTCCCCCATACGGGAAATCAAAGAACTCATTGGCGAAAAATGAAAATTTGTACGAAGGCCAGGATTCGAAGCCAGGTGTCCTGCTTACTAGGCAGACGCACCAACCACCTACACAACATTGGCACAGTGATTAAATGACACTGCACGGGCTACCCAAGCACGTTTCGCCCTCACTCCAGATTCCCATTTGCTGCGCACAACTGTAGCGTCTCCTAGCCCTGATTCCTCTTCGCATCACGCGAAGCCGCGCAAGGGTTTGGACCAAGAGGGCTCTGCACTAAATGATCACATTAGCCTTAACGGAGCATATATATCCATATGAGTAGTCCGTAGTAGGCTATAATGTGATTTTTATTTAATCGTTCGATTAGCTAATACCGATTACTTATCATTGTCAAGCACCTGTAAAACCAGCATGGAAAAGCACTACTTGTCTGCATATATCGCCGTGTATAAATAACACTTTACACACCTCACATTAAGATAAAACAGTTCTGCAGAAATCGCTTACAACCACATGGTAACTGGCAGCATCAGGTAATTTCGACACTGGTAAGTTGTTTTCCAAATTACCAGCTGCTGTCAGTTACCATGTGGTTGTAAGTCAGACTATATTCATCCTGTGCATTTAGAATGACAGCACATAGTGACTTGCAACAAACTGCACACACAATTTCAAACCTTAACGATGCTTTTTCTCGCCCACACTCCCAACAAAATGACAAAAGGAAAAAAAAATGTTTATTGCTTAGCACCTTTTTGCAGTCCATACACTAAAGCGCCATATCAGTCTTGAGCTTTTAATTTGTTACATATTTACTAAAACTCCAGTTGCGACACATTTTGCAGACAGTGGTCACAGGTACCTGCAAAATATACCTTTGAACCACACATAGTTCAAAATATATGACGTTATAGACATTGTGAAAACGAAAGTGCAGCGGGAAAATACGTGGAGCTATGGGGGAAATATGTCTACAAATATGTGCGGAACATGTTAAATAATGTGACACGTGAGTGTGCAGGCAAAGCGAGGGTAAAAAGCTCGTTCTAAGCCCCTGCATCGATTTCAGCTAAACTTGGAATACATACTACTTACTGTCTGGAAAAACATATTTTGAGGGGAGGAAGCAGCATTCTTCTACTGCGGTGGGGGTGATGGAAAGACAAGGGTGGGGAAGGAGGAGATGGAGAGACAGACAGGAGGAAGGATGAGATGTACCTTGATGGGGAGCAGGACTCAGAAATGGGGGGGGGGGGGGGGGCAGATGGACAATCAGGAATGAGGAAACGGCAACAGTAAGGAAAGAGGAGACGAGCTAAGATGGGGAGGACAGAATGGGCAGAGAAGGAAAGTGGAGGAGATGATCATAGGGAGGGGGAAGCAGGAGATGGACAGAGGGGAAAGGAGTAGATGTGGCCGGGGGAGGGGGGAGCGAATGCGCAGAGAGAAGGAGAAGGAGAAGATGGACAGACAGAAGGAGGGGCAGGAAGCGATGGGTAGAGGGTGAGGGGTAGAGGAGGTGGACAGAGAGAGGGGCAGAACGAGGTGGACAGAGGCGGGGGACGAGGAGATGGACAGAGAGACGGGAAGGGGAAGATCGACTAATAGAACTGGAATAAATACATATCTGGGCATGCCATGATACTCAGCTAGTGTGTTATAAATCTTAGATATGGTGCTTTTCGAAACATCAAAAACTTCGGTTCCCTTGGTTACGGAAGCACCCACCATACGAGCGCCGGCAACTTGCCCAGCTGCATACAACACATTTCTGGCCACAACTGAGACCTGCAACGTACTAAAGACGTTGCACAGATGCCTTTCGTAATCAGATACAAGAGGCCATCTGCATGTTTGGCTAGTACCCGCATTTATGTTCAAGCACGCATTTCTCACCGTGTTTCCATATTTTTTTCCACCTCTGTAAATATGACTCCGAAGTTCTGTCTTTGTACGAAGCGTTAACAAACAGCGCTGCTTTGAAGTCACTTAAGAGTCTCGGTTTGCTGTCGAAAATATGAGGAATACACTATCATAATCCGAGAGACATTTCTCTTTCAGACCCCCACCAACCGGCCCTTCTGCTTTATATCTCCTCACTTGTCACGTCACTGTTGAGGTCCTGGAGGCAGCTCTACGTCTGAGCTCCTGGATGCAGCTCAGAGACAACCTCCATCCCTATAATTTCTGTCGATGTGTCGTCTTTCGAATCCCACCGCGATGTTATACTTTATCCAGTCACTTTGAAGATGTGTAGACAATTGAAGATTTTTGTCACATGGAGATTCTAGCCTCCCCGCTTTTGGAAATCAATCACCTTAATCGTTACCGCGTATGACGAAGCCTGACTCGAAGATTAGTTGTTACTAATGTTATCCCCACCACAACCAGATTCTTCTAATGAGTGGGTGTGTTGCAATAGCACCACTGGCCTCTCCCACCGTAACCCGAAAAACAATAACTCCGAATTCAAATATCTAAGTTTAGCTTGCTTTTCGCCTACAATTGTTATATTAATCGTTATCGTATTGTAGTCAGGTATTTTTTTCACTATTTGGTTTAGTAAAACCTCATTAGTTATCCCATCCACCCAACTAATTTCCAGTGCTCTTTTGAGCAATATGTTTCAAAAGCTTCTATTGCCTTCTTCTATGAACGGACTTCTGCCACTTAAAGTTATATTCAGCATTTACAAATTTCTCTTTTCCAGAAATACTTTCTTGCCATTGCCCGTCTGCATTTAATATTCCAGTTCTTTTGCTTCCCAAATAGCACAAACCATGTATATTAGTTTTAGTATGTCATTTCCCATTCTAATTCCCGCAGCATCACCTGAATAAATTATATTACACTCTATTAGTCCTGTATTACGCTTTTTGACGTTCTTCCTATAGTCTCTTTTTAAGGCAACTCATCCGTCGAGTGCTTTGCCACCTCTGACAGAAACCTCAACATTTTAATCCCTTCTTTTTGAACTTCAATTCCTTTGGATTTATTTACTGCTTGCTCACTGAACAGATTGAAAAACACCGGGGGTACACCATAAACCTGTCTCACTCCCTTTTCAGCTGCTGTCTCCCATTCCACATTAACACATCTCTGCATATAAATCTAATTTGGTGCATAATGTGAAAACCTTACTGTGCATGCTACTCCAATAGCGAACAAAAGTTTTATTAATTCAGTCATATTTCGGAAACACGTTTAGCTGCGCTCAATCAAACGAAAATTTCTGAACCAGTTTCATATACAACCCTGGAAACGGAAAGGAAGGAATGAAAAATATTTTTAGTTCATCAGTGTAATTCGTCTGTGGTATTCTGCATTTTTGTTGGTTATGAATCCTCATAATTTGTTGTGTTCTCCAATTTAGTTATTTATCGTAGTCCATACCTATTTCTTTTCTGCGATGTGAAACTACCACATTTATCTTTGTTTACAGCAGCGTATTGTACATTTAGTTTGATAGCTGGGAAAGTTAATGGGTTTTCTTGTGTCCTATTGGTTTCGTGTCATTTTATCAGCCGCAAAGAAGAGGAGAGTAGGGGGATAAAAAGAAACTGCGGAGAAAGATTGTCGTTTGACTTGAGCTTCTTTCAAAAAGAGAGCAGATCTTGACATCGGCAGATAGGATATTGGAGATGTCCGCGGCGCAAATCGCTGCTGACCTTTGACCTATGTGTGTGGTGAGCTCCGTCAGCCTCAGAGGAACGTCTTCCACGTATTGGCTTATTGTGTGTTAGTTCCAGGAATTCTCCGGGAGCTCTGTGACGTCTGTCGACGAAGGTACTGAAGCAATGATACCGGTAGTGTTTAAGTATCCAAGAACTTGGATTCCGCAAAAAATGGTTGTAAATAGCCGCGAACAGAAAATGCTTGCTGTATTGCATGTAGCTATGTATCTTGAAACACCCCCGTTTAAAACTCCTTATTGGGTTTTGTGTAAATTATCGTAGCCGCCAAACAGTTAATTATTATAATTATATGACCTTGTGCTTAATGGATGAAAGGCTATCGGTTTTTCTGCTGTGGTTTCGGGGATATTTCAACCGAGTGCGGCTGTTTTGCAACTGAGTAGTGGAATGATTGAAAGTTTGTCTATTATTAAGGACCACAAAGGTTGCGACGTACAAATTGTATTGTATTTTCTACGAACACACAAATTATGAGGCAGTTGCTACCTTCGCCTTACACGTCTAATTGTGGTTATCTCTTTTTATTGATTGCTGATTTTCAGTACTTCGTCACACGCAATGCTGATGGTTAACATTCACAACAATCCTCACTGCAATCCATGGTTGTTGCTGGCCGACGCGGTTGACGCGAAACACGTAATTCGGCACTTGTCACTTCCTGTTTCATATCACTCGCGAATCGGTATTAGTGAGGGTCAACCCCACGACGATCAGGGGGACGTGCTCACTCGTCATACTCCGGTGAATTTTACCGTTTATAACTCACTCGACCACCATTCTTGCCCGTCTCTCCCGCACTACCTCTCGCTAGACACTCTCCAGTACTACTTCGCACTCAACACTAGTCTCACTGCCTACTGCAGCGTTCGACAATCGACTCCTGTCTGCTATTGACCTGGGCGTGGGATACTAGCATCTATGTTCATGGGATCACGGATCCCTTACAATCTGATTAATTTTAACTTGAATTTACGCAGTGTAGTGAATACTGAAATATCAGCAGTGGCAGATTAATTTCAATTTGTTGATTTATTTGAATGCTTGGTGTCTGTTCCTTCGAAAGAACAGGCACCACGCAGATCCCGCAGCTGTAAAACTCTATACGTAAATTGAAGGGGGATCGCTGCTGTCAGCTACAGCGGGACACTAAGCGGAATCAACGGCGACAAGCGAAAGTACGGGGTTCAAACTCGGGACCTCCTGCTTATTAGGCAGGTACGGTAAACACTGCGCCTTCAGGGACACAGCGTCATCCCAGCAGCTAGGACTATCTCCGTACGCCTCACGGCCGATCCACACTTCCACTGAGCCCCACCTATCCGCCGTCCCTGTCCATTATACTCCTGTTCGATACTTAGAGATTCCCACCGTGAGGCGTACTGAGATAGTCCGTGCAGAAGAGATAACGCTGTGTCCCGGCTGGCGTACCTGTTTGGTAAGCAGGACATCCCTGGGTTCGAATCCCGGTCCGGTACACATTTTCGCTCGTCGCCGCCGATTCTGCTTAAGGTCCCCCTGCAGCTAATAGCAGTGATCCCCCTTCAGTTTACATATAGTGTTTCACAGTTGCGGGATCTGCGTGGTGTCTGTTCTTTCGAAGGAACAGACACCAAGCATTCAAATAATTGAAAAGCCTGGCTGGGCAATGGATACAATTTCATCAGTGCGAATGTACAAGTATGTGCGACCTCCTGTGGGAATCTCTAAGTAGCAAACGGCCGTGTGGCGCGTCGACAAAGTCCGTGCAGTTGCAATAACGCTGTGTCCGAGATGGCGTGGGGAGTGAGTCGTGTTTGGGTAGCTCAGCGGTAGAGCACTTGCCCGCGAAAGGCGAAGGTTCCGAGTTCGAGTATCTGTCTAGCACACAGTTTCAATGTGCCAGGAAGTTTCATAAAAAGTATAGGTAAGGAAACACCAGCTAACTGAAGTTATTAGCAGGCACGGTAGCTCAGCGTGTTCAGTCAGAGGGTTAGCTACCCTCCGTAATAAAAGACTGAGTGAAGGGATCAGCGAAGAACCTGAACGGATGTCATCGGACGTCCACCTCGAACAAATTCAACAAACAATGTAGAACAAAATGAGATATAAAAAAAGCGTGCTCGGTCAGAGAGCTGGATGCTCTCTGTAACAAAAAAAAAAACTGAGTAATGGGCTCAACACTGAACTTCAACGGATGTCATTGACGTCCACTACTGCCAAATAAAACGAAAAAAAAGGATGGCGCAGTGGTTACCGTACCTGCCTAGTAAGGAGGAGATACCAGCTCAAATAACTTATGGATTTGCTGCAGGGTGACGTCGTCGACCACCACCGATATTTCGACAGGAGCACACCCTGCCATTCTCAAGGCACAACTGCAAGGAGGAAGTAATGTGCAAGGGAATTTAATACTTCGGTTCACAGAGGAGAAACAAGGAAGATACTACACACAGAACAAGCAACCGCAGAGTCAACACATAACCAAAGATATCGATAGTGACAAGCCAGAATCTCCGTGTTGTTGTATTCCATAGGATGACGGGTGTCAAGGCAATGTTCTGCAATAGCGGATTTGCTCGGCTGTTGTAAGCGTGTGTGCGCTTATGTTCAATACACCGGTCTTCCACAGTCCTGACTGTCTGACCAATAAATGACATGCCACAACTGCAAGGAATACTAAAGACACCAGCCTTACGCAAACCAAGATCATCTTTTGCGGACGCCAACTGGGCCTTGATCTTAGAAGGTGGTCGAAAAACACATTTCACATCATATTTCCACAAAATGCGGCCAATCCTGTTGCAGATGCTTCCTGCGCAAGGCAAAAAGGCCGTAGACTTAGGTTCCACTTCGTTGATATCGTCACTCACCCGTTTCACAGAAGGCTGATAGCGCAATGCACGTTTGGTCTGCCTCGCACTATAACCATTCTGACGAAAGGTGACTTCGAGATGTGACAGCTCAGCTTCCAAACTTTCAGGGTCTGAGATAACGTGGGCTCTGTGAACCAAGGTACGAAGTACTCCTTCACGCTGAGCTGGATGGTGACAACTATCAGCTCGCAGATACAAGTCAGTGTGAGTAGGCTTCCTATAAACAGAATGTCCCAACGTACCATCAGTCTTCCTTCTGACGAACACATCAAGGAAGGGAAGGCATCCATTCTTTTCCACCTCCATAGTGATCTGAATATTCGGGTGGATTGAATTAAGGTGGTCCAAAACCCGGTTTAAATTCTCACTACCATGAGGCCAAACAGCAAAAGTATCGTCTACATATCTGAAAAACACGCAGGTTTCAAGGTCGCTGACTCAAATGCGCGTTTCTCAAAGTCCTCCATGCAGTTGTACCTTGAGAATGGCAGGGTGTGCTCCTGTCGAAATATCAGCGGTGGTCGACGACGTCACCCGGCAGCAAACCCATAAGTTATTTGAACATTCAATTCGCCGGGAAAAGTTAAGGCCTCACAGGAGATACCAGGTTCGAATCCCGGTCCGGTACACATTTTTGCTCGTCGCCGCTGATCCCGCTTAATGTCCCGCTGCAGCTGACAGCAGCGATCTCCCTTCAGTTTACATATAGCAATTTCAATTTAATTCAAAATGTGGGTTTTGGAAAGTGACAGGCTTGTAGTAGTCATACTCTCAAACTAATTTACCCAACAATAAAGTGACCTTGAGCGCTAATGCAGTCTTCCTCAATTTCTCTCAACTCAGTATGTGGGTGTTAGTGTATTTACTAAAACGTACAGCGTGAGTCAGGAGGAGAGGTACATGTTTTGAGGGGTGGTAATATTAGTGATGCTGAACAGAAAACGTCATATGCACATATGTCATGTTCTTAACAGTTTCCGAGCAAACTGATAAAACCAATGGAGAACAGGACAAACGCAAGTGATAGTAAATGAAACATTGTGATCTAATGTTTTGTTTATTCGGTACATTTTCTTATAAAAAGTTTTCAAAGAGTCCACCGGCAAATGGAATGCATTTTGCTCCTCATGCAGACGGCTGCTATGTTGCTGATCTGAGCGCATTCGTACGGCCCTTTACTGGAGCACACGCGTGTAACTATAATATTACTAGTTTTTAAAAAATATAGTATAATATTATATTTATCACTTTTGCTGGTGGCAGGCTTCTAAAATGGTAAAATTGTGCATAGAAAATTTTTACTTGTGGATAATGAAATTATACATTCCGCCAACCAGCATCAGATTACCGTCAGAGCAACGAGAACGTTTATCAACGGCATTGTTTGTAGGCCAGTGAGCGATCTAAAAGTTACGCAGTTGGCGTAATAACATTTCCCGAATACTGATAGAAAAGACCGGTAAAAGAGATCTCAAGGACGCTGAAATAAAAGTTTGATAAAGTAATAGCCGATTGAACACTAGCAGCGTTCGGCTGTGGCCACCAACAATTCGTCGGCAACTCTCCTTCGCTGCAGCCTGAAAAAGTTCTAAAATGCAGGAGAATAGTTTGATATGTGGAATTAATGAAATAGGAAAGTAGATTGTTAATTGAAACACGGATTTGGTAATTAAATTAGCATAATTATTTGGCCAAAAGTTACAGATACGAAAGCGACGCTTACACTTTGTGAAACAACCATCGAAAACAAACGAGAGAGAGCGAGAGCTCATAGCTCCTTCTTTTATACGATCCAAAAACAAATTACGGCGACTGCCTTCAACCAGTAAAAAAATACATTCCTTACATTAAATTGTGACCTTTTCTCCTTACTTTATAGATTTATTTACCGAGAGAAATTTAATTCTTAATGTATTTTAGCCTTAATTAAACGACTGGAGCATGTTCTATTAATTATTCAAAAAAGCAACATTTCATTGCTCCCTTGAACACTTGTTTCTCATTTTGTCTCTAGAAATACAAAACCAGGTTCAACTGTGGTAAGATAAGTATGTATTGTGTTAGTGAGGAGTAAATAAATATCATATTCCAACAGAATCATTAACAAAATACACTGTCCATTTGGCAGTTCTTTTAGAGAAAATTTTTGGTTGTACATACACGTTAAACTTTGCTGTCCATGTGTACCTGTTTTTTAAAAGTTTGTTCAAATACATTTGTCTTTAAGAAAATGTTCATAAACTTTTAGTAAATATACATAAATACAGTACTACAGACACAAGTTAAGTCTGAGTTTGTTACCTCTTTTTCTTTTCAGGGATTTTTTTCTTTTTTTGTAATAAAAATGTTTATGCCTTTTGTCTGTAACTATGAAAGGCGCGCGGAGCGTCCGATTGACACTTCACACATTCTCGATTTGGCGCGCTGTGTTGAGGAGGCGGGACCGTCGGCTCGTGTTGGGACCTCTGGCGATGATTTCAGGAAACCCGTTGCCCGTCTAGATGCCCATCGTAGCTGGAACTCCTGCGAACGGCTCTGGCGGCTGGCCACGCCCCCACTCCCACTTGCTCCATACACGTGACGACCGGTTGCGGGTATTGATACATGAAAATCAAAGCAAAACAGTATCAGCTCTACTAAAATTAGTTCAATATCGCAGGCTGCCCTAGGGAAAAAATTTGATTAGTACAATATTTTGCACTTTCCTTATATTTTGTGTATTTTTCTTGCGATCCAGGTCTATCTTTAGGGAACTTTATTTCTCACTAGTTTGTACTTGGCACCATTGTCTACAGATCATGGAGTATTTTCAAACAAAGTGAGTCGAGTTCTACACCGTTGAGTTTGTAAACAAACTACTCATTTCTGCTTTTTAGTGTTCACCACAGCCATTTCATGAACGTCTCTGCAGAGTCACTGCTTAGAATTGTTATATATAAAAAATTTCACTCAGTGTATAATTGCAAAGTTTGTGTGCGGCGATAATTAGGCACGCTTTGACATGGTGTTTGTTTTTTACTTGTCTATTACCTTGCCAATGCAATAATATCTTTTACAAGTTCACTGAGTCACTTTTGTGTGCAGATACATGCGTCAACATGTGTGTAACATCGAAGACAAGTCATGCGCATCGGACTTCTCACTGCACTGGCTGGCTTGCAGTTCACAACTGTGAGTTTGAGATATGATCTGTTCACTTTATGTAACACTTGCTTACTTTATGTATTTTGGATTCCCAGAGTCACTTGATTGAGTGTCCTATTGCGACCATTGTCCATCAATTGGCTCAAAATGGTTCAAATGGCTCTGAGCACTATGGGACTCAACTGCTGAGGGCATTAGTCCCCTAGAACTTAGAACTAGTTAAACCTAACTAACCTAAGGACATCACACACATCCATGCCCGAGGCAGGATTCGAACCTGCGACCGTAGCGGTCTCGCGGTTCCAGACTGCAGCGCCTAGAACCGCACGGCCACATCGGCTGAAGCCGGGACCCACAGCGCCATATTTCGCCAGGAGGCCGGGCAAGTTCAATAGCGTCAAGGGGTAGTGCAGAGTGATACATCGGTATTTGGTAGCATTGCTTTATTCGCATAATTTACGGTACTTCGATGGGTGCAGCATAGTGTAGGCGTGCCACCCACAGCGCTGTTCCTCGAGTCCATCTGGCTCAGCAATTCCTGGTATGCCGACTCCACTGCTCCATCATCAAGGCCGCTCAGCTGGGAGTCGGCCACCCGCCGAGGTGTCACGTCTTGCGTCGCGTAGCTGCCCGTGATTCCGGAGACTGTCTCAGTCCCTGATCCCCTCCGCCCTCCGCCCCATTTGGCATTTTGCTTGCTCTGTCTGACCATGGGACGAAGGTGGATGTGCTGGTCACCCGTGGCCCTCGGGCCGCCGCTGCTCCCAGGACAGGACTGGACTCGAACCTGCACCCTCCTGGATGCTGTGCCGCAACTTGCCGCTAGTGGTGTTTGCCAGAAGGCAGCACCCGCCGCCGTCTCTGGCGCCGCTGCAGTGCGGTCGCGCCCCCGCAGTGTATGCCTCGCGCGGACCCCAGTACGTCAGGTGGGAAGCAAACGTGGCCCGTCCTGGACTCGCTGCAAACTGCTGTCACTGCCCTCCTTTAGACAGACCCTACAGTCTCCAAGTACCCGGCTGCCATTCCGTCCCACCCCCAGACTTCATTGCCGAACCGCGCCTTTGCCGAATGTTTAAGATAATTCCCCGTTACTGCGATTATGACTAATACTAGCACAGCATAAATGAGTAATTTTTTCTTATCCATACCAGTCTGTTCATTTCCTGGATCGCATTTACTTCTTGTACAAATTAACTGACATAGTTTTTACATTTATTTATCTTACAAGTGGCGTACTTTAAATGAATGATGTGTCACTAGTGTTTTTTTTTATGTTGGCCATGTTTCTTAGAATGCATTGCTCATGGTCTGATGTTCACAAAATTCTTTCTTCCCTCTTTTTATATTTCATAGATTGAGTATCATTACCAAGGTTATCATCATGTTACCGTATACTCATGAAATAATCCCGTTATAGATACGGATCACCAACGAGCAAATCACAAACAAAATCCAAACAACACAGACCGCAATCACGAAATTAACACATGCCTCCGAAATTTCATGTGGCGAAAATCTAAACTCCTGCTGCACATAAACTCACATAACTCATGGTCTCACATCATTTAACATATAATGGATCACGCTGATGAAATAATGACAGTACACCTTTGCATAGCAATTTTCTAATTCAAAATAAAATTTGTATCAAGTCACATGAAATAGATAAGCAAGAGATTATCATACAGAAAATATTCACTTTCAAAACAAAACATCAGTCCGATAGCACCTTGTACTAGTTTCTGCTTGCCTTATATACTAGAAATGCTATCTTTCATGCTGCTTACATAATAATATTTACAGTATGAGTGTAGTTATTACATGGCCTGGACGTCTTTTTTTCAAAAATAATCAGCTCAGTTTAGTGTCACCCTATATAGCACAAGTGTAACCAGATAACGCACTCTGTTTACATATAGTTCACTATCAGGTTTAATTAATTGTCTTTACTTGGTAGTATTCAATATGTAAGTTACCTCATATTTATTCTACATAAATTAATCTTAAGAAATGATTGCCACAAGATAACTAGTTACACTGAATATTACTGTCTCTTGCTCTATATACACTTAACTGCAGGTAACAGTTCATCTACTTATGGTTGCACTAGGCAACAAATTATGAAAACGTAACTTACGTTCTCATGTGGCTCTTTTTATCACTTTCCCTTATCCTATACTTTAAATGGCCTATACGGGAACATCTTCCATAATAAACTTGTCAAATATAATAGACAAAATACTTTGTCATCTCTCGGAATTCGGAAAGCTTCGGGGAAGATATCGAGAAATAATGCAAAGAATACTCAAGTTCCAGAGAAGTAAACCTTATCTTATACGGAGAAAAAGATGTCTGAAAATTAAACATATGTAAAGAAGAACTTAGCGTTCAAAACATGGGACAGAATGAGGACAAGTCCCAATTGGGAACGCTGTTGGGTGGTGAATATTAGAACAGCAACTTCACGCCGGTCTCTGCCGTAGCTCGTAGTTTTGAAGGGCAGTGTATTGCGTCATCGTGTGATGGGAACCGCCATCTGCTGGCGGACATTAATAATGGCCGCGGCCCAGACGTGTCGATATGGGTCAGGCTTGGCGGCGTTGGTTGAGATATTCTGAGCCCTGACGAGGCGCCACTTCATCAACCTCATCTTGTCCCTCGCTCCTTCCTGTGGTGCACTGCGTAACAACAGCACACGATTGCTGTCATTGTCACTTTCGAGGATTCGGCTCCCTCTAAACTTTTGTAAACCCGTGCTTCTAGCCCTGTCTGCCTTCTCGTTCGCCTCCTTCAATGTCCTAGTACTGGGTATCACACTTACATCAACGTCGTCACAGAGGAACTATTGTTGGCGACAGCAGCAAGATTAGGAGAACGTGGTAACGGAACGCGTCAGCTTCGACGAAACGTAAGCTATCTCGATATGATAAAAAAAACAATTGAATTGCGCAGTGGATTACATTGTGCGAGGATTCCTTGGTAAATGTAGGGAAGAGATAGGCTATACAGTATTAGAATCAGGATTCAGAAGAGTTTTGGAAGACTGAAAATCAAATAAGGCAGAAGGCATAGATTACGCTCCATCGTTGTTTCTAAAATCATTGGTGTGGGGGGGGGAGCGGTAACAAAATGATTATTAACATTGGTGTGTAGAATGTATGAGACTGGCGAGATATACGATCAGACTTCCGGAAAACATCATCTACACAATTCCCACGGCTCCAAGAGCCAAAAAATTCGAGAATTACCGCACAACCAGCTTAACAGCTCATGCATTCGAGTTGCTGACAATAATATACAGAAGAATGGAAAAGAAAATTGAGGATGTGATAGATGACCATGAGTTTGGCTTTAGGAGAGGTGAAGGCGTCAGAGAAGCAATTCTGACGTTGGGGGTGATAATGGAAGCAAGACTAACGAAAAATCAAGATACGTTCATAGTATCTGTCGATGGAGAACGCCTTTGACAACGTAAAATAGTGTAAGATGTTCAAAATCCTAAGGAAAATAGTGATAAGCTGTAGGGGAACACAGGTAATATACAGCACGTACAAGAATCAAGGAGGAACAATGAGTGTGTAAGACCAAAAAAGAAGTGCACGGATTAAAAAGGTGTAACACAGAGATGTTGTCTTTCATCCCATCTGTTTAATGTGTACGTCGAAGAAGCAATGATGTAAATAAAAGTCAAGTTGAAAGGATTTCAGTGATAAAGATTCACTGATGATATTGCTATCCTCAGTGAAAGCGAAAGATTTACAGGCTCTTTTGAATGGAATGGAGAGTCTGATCAGTACAGAATGTGGATTGAGAATGAATGATAGAAGACGAAAGTAATGAGACGTAGAAGAAATGAGAACAGCTACAAAGTTAACATCATATTTGGTGATCACAAACAGACGAAGTTACGGAATTCTGCTACTTAGGCAGCAAAATAATCTGACAGATGGTGCAAGGAGGACAAAAAAAGCAGAATAGCACTGGCAAAATGGGCGTTCCTGGCCAAGAGAAGTCTGTTATATCAAATATATGTCTTAATTTGAGGAAGAAATTTCGGAGAATGTACGTTTAGAGCACAGAAGTGAATGGTAGTGGGAACTGTATGGCTGTGTGAAAACCGGAACAGAAGGGAACAGAAACGTCTGAATTGTGGTGCTAGACAAAGAATGTCGAAAATTCGGTGGACTGATAAATTAAGGAATGAGGAGGTTCTCCGCAGAATCAGTGAGGAAAGGAATATATAGAAAACACTGACAAGAAGAAGGGATGACAGGACTTCTGTTAGGACATTAGGGAATAACTTTCCTAGTACCAGAGCGAGCAGTAGAGGGTAAAAACTGTGGAGGGAGTCAGAGACTGGGATGCATCCAACAAATAAATGAGTGCTGTTCTGATATGAAAAGGTTGGCACAGCACAGGAATTCATGGCGGGGCGCATCAAACCAGTCAGAAGACTGATGACTCAAAAATAAAAAAAATGT